>NC_092204.1:62388454-62501813 GCF_043381705.1 Parasteatoda tepidariorum | reverse complement strand
AAAACAAATAATTAAGTAATTATTGATACATAACAATTAAAAAATTGTTTAATCAAACAAGAATTGTAATCGTCTTGTTTGCTGTCCAAATCTGTTTTTAACTTTTTCAATGAATTCTGAGTCATCTTTGATTCTTTTCTTATGCACACTGAGCATTCACAAACTTGGCAGATATCTAAGCTATATTTTTAAATTTCCTTTAATAAAATGTAAATAATATTATATTTTCCATCAGTTATTCAGTTTAACAAAGGTGTATTACACAAGCTGACTTCTCGCAACTGTAAAACTTCATCAACACAATAAATAATGTTAAGCGTGCACAAACACGTTAGTATACGAAACTACTGTTTGTAGTTATTTGTGTTTCAAAGTCAGTAGCTATGCCATCGCGATCGCCTCTGGGCAAAATTTGCAAGTACAAGAAATTCGTACTTTTTTTTAAATATCTTGCTAACAATGAAGAAATGTATTTTGAAAAAATGAACAGATGAAAGTATATGTAATAACAAAACAAAATGTAATAGCAGAATATTTTAATTTTTTTTCGGGGGAAGGGGAGGGTAGTTTGTTAGAGGGTTGCACCCCCTTTTATATTATTCTGCCGGCGCCCTTGGGTATACAGACATACATACACCTACACGCGAAAAACACAAATATTTTATTTTATTAAACGTGAAGATTAGTTTATAAATTTGCAATAGTTATGACGAAAATTACATTAAATTCACACTTATATAAATAAATATAGTAATATAATAGTAACCACTGATGAAGGGGCTGTCTTAAATATTTTCTACAACGAAAAAGGAAGTTTACACTATCCCCCCCCATTACGCAATACAATAGAGTATTAGTGTCATTGCTTTATGTGCTATTCATTGCTTTAGTGAAAATAATAAACATTCCAAACAATTTAGTTGCATAAAAATATTTTAATATTTTTCACAACTTATTTAATTTAAAAACATTTTATTTCATATATAAGAAGCATTAAAAAGAATAGCTATTTTAACTACTTATTATGTAGATTCCAACAGCAATTGGGTTTTAATATTTTTTTCCATGTATAGAGTATTATATTTTTTCCATGGATGAATTTTGACTTAAACAATCAAAATTCACTTTACACAAGAAAAAAAAAAGGAATTATGTATAATTGTATAATATTTAGCTTACTTTAAGCTATATTTTTTTATGCAAATATAGTGCAATTTTCATAAATTAATTTGTTTTAAACAAATAATAATGTTACTTTTATTATGAATTTCCTCACAATGGAAAATTTATCTTAATTTAATAAAGTCTTTGAAAATATAAACTTGATATCATTTGTAGTACATGAGATGGAACCTCTGAAAAGCCTCCCATTGTTAGCCAAACAGCAATGAAAATCTAACACATGGTCTATTTATTTCTGGATATAGCTAAGTAAAAGCGTAAATGTCAATGACAAATAGTCGAAATAAATTTTAATATTTGATTACGTGAATTTGGAAACATTAATGTAGCTGTAATTTTGATACAGATGATATATGGTGCCATATTTATGAGCAAATAAACTTTAAATATGTAATAATTGTATTTCAATTGCAAAATCATATGTGAAAAAATTTTAAAGTGAAACTTCAACAGTTATTCTGACAGAAATTGAAATTAATAATGGAACTATAGTTGATTTATAAATCATAACAATTAAAATTATTTTGATGAATTGTGAAAGTGAAAGTGAAGTGAAGCTTTTTACGTCCACACAAACCAAAATTTTGATAAAGATCTTATGTTGAGAATAAGAAAAAGAAAGAAAGCACACACACACACAAACTTTAACATCAGAAATAAAATATTGATGTTTTTTTTAATGTCAACACGAGAACACATTCATCTAGATAATAAACTTCTAATATTTAAATTAGATTTATATTTAATACAAGAAAGCTTAATTTCGTTATTAAAAATGGTTCTATTGTAAATTTTTAATAAAATCTTTTAAAAAATACTGTAAAACACTAGTGATCTCGACAGAAGTCAAGTGCAGCTTGTAAACTAGAAAGGTAATGACGTCACCAGTTTGAATAAATCTTAGCACTCAGAGGCATATAAACGAACAACTGGTGCGGTGCACTGGTGTAACCAGCTTTCATTTTGGAATAATCGGTGCTGAAATTCGTGTCATCAGTGCGAATATCGGAACGTGCCCATTAACTGTGCCAGATCCTTCATAGTGATATGAGAATAAAGAAATTTTAAAATAATGCATAACAAAATCGATAATATTCATTAATTATCTTAAAAAATGCTTGAACAAATAAATCGAAACCGCGAATGAGTAGAATTAAATCGAAAGTTTTATTTTTAAGCATTATATTTTTTATTTTTGGCAATGGTCTAAAATCTTATGTTGTGTGTTGGTTTGTCTTGTTGTCTCTGTTGATATTTGAATAAATATATTTTTGAATGCTTTTGCGTAACTATATTTTAAAATGATTAAACATTATTAACCCATTATAATGAAAAGAGTTGGATTATCTCGATTTAGTCCTTTAGAAGTCAGTCGAAAAGTACAGCAATGTTTACGCTTAGAGGGCGTCAATGCAAATGGCGTCAACTCTTCTGAAAGTACCTTTGATAATGCAACCCGTAATAAAATCGATTCTGAAAACCAATCATCCAGTGACAAAAATTGCTCTGATAACAATAAAAGCAATATACTGACTTCTATTAAAAAGAAATGGAAGAAAACAAACCGTAACAAGCGTTGCGATGCGAGACCTAGATCAGATTCAATGTCGAATGTGTGTCAGTGTCACAGCGAGAATTGTGAAACACAAACCACTTGTGCGAATCACTTTAGAAGCCGTAAAATAAAACAAGGGGACAAAAATAACATATGGCCAGTACCCTCATCAATTTTAAGGTGTCAAAATCATCAATTGTCTGACAAAGCCGATGATGTGGCAGAATTGCTCCCTTGTTCCTCCGATGATCCGGAAATATGCTCCTGTTTTGGGAGAATTCAAAAGTCAAATTCAGATTATGAAACAAAGAAATCTGCACCTTCTTGCTCAAAACTCAATTCATGTACATCTTGTAGTATGTCCAATTTAACCTGTGATGTAAACCAAATTGCCTCTAGTCTTGCCGAACCTGAGAGAAACCTTTCCACATCTTTTAATACTTTAAACAGTAATCAGCTCACAGAAGCAAACACAACATATGAAACCACTTTGTCTAGTGCGCCTAATAAAATTCTTACAGAATCTTCCGAATTGACCCTCAGTTCAGTCGTTCCTAGGGTCGGAAATTTGACTCAGGAATTGTATAAATTATCAAAATATGGCTGGTATTGGGGACCCATCAATAGAAGTGAAGCTGAATCAAAATTAATAGACCAACCCGATGGAGCTTTCTTAGTGCGAGATAGCTCTGACGATCGATATATATTGAGCTTGAGTTTCCGTTCTCATGGTAAAACACTTCATACTCGAATTGAACATAGTAATGGTTTATTTAGCTTTTATGCTCAACCAGAGCCTGAAGGTCATGCCTCCATTGTTGAACTGATACAACAGTCCATGTGTTTTTCCCAATCTGGTGTTTTTTGTTATTCTCGAAGTAGGTCTCCAGGTTCTCCGTCATTTCCAGTGCGCCTTACTAAGCCAATATCTAGGTTTACTCAGGTTCGCTCATTGCAATATTTATGTCGCTTTGTTATCAGACAATTCACTAGGTATGATCATATACAAAAATTACCTTTGCCATCTAGGATAAAAGGGTACCTAGAAGAAGGACATTATTGAAGTGTTCCAATGCTTTATTTAGGGAATGTTGTTGCCTTTTAGAAATATGTAGGATAAAATAAGCTGAATGCAGAAACATTTATGCAATATATTTATTATAATGTGTTCTGGAGTTTTAAAGAAAGGGTGAGGGAAAATTGATATTAAATATTTATTGGACAAATAATATTTTGCAAAGTCAAGAAAAGCTATAATAAACAATGTTTATAAATTATATGCAATGAAATGTGATATTACAAACTGTATGCAATTACTCTGTCCTTTTGCTCTTCATTAAATAGAAATGTTGATATATTTTCAGTTCTAAAAAAGTATAATGTGAAATCAAGCCATTTTTTAATCAAATAACTTGATTAAAGTTTGTTGTATTTTCATCATAAAACAATATAAGCAACTGTTATATTGCATTGAAAGTTACTATTGATGATTGAAATATTTATAATATGTGATGTATTAAAATATTATAAAATTGGTTTTGATCTTGGTAATTTATTTATAATTTTTTCTAATGTACTTTATAATTTTACAATTTTTAACTTCATCAACTTCAGAAATCATAATTATTGTAAAATTCTTAGAATAATTTTTTTCGATATTAAAATTTATTCATAAACGTTTAAAATCACAAATGGTAAAATTTTATTAAATCCTATGTTCATTTTCGTGCAATCATACCATTATTAGGCTAAAAGGGAGGTAAAAACTGAGATTATCAGATAGAAATTACTTCATGTAAAGAGATCAATATATAGTTCAAGTTAATGTCAGAAGATTAAAAAATTAATGATTTCTAAATATTTGACAAAAATGGTGCTGCAGCAAGATCATTCACTAAAGTTTTTGATTATGAATTTAAAAGGCAGGAATGTTAACTAGATCAACACTATTACATTTATGAATAATATGAGGTGAAGAAAAATCGAACCAGCAATGATTGGTAGAGTTCTTGTCTTTATTTTAGCTGATTTTATCTATTAACCTTAGATTTATATCTTAAGTATGATGCAAGCTATGTCAGATTAAATAATGTCTTATTTTTAACATTACTGCCTTTTAACTTGCTGATGAAAGTGTACAATTGCGAAATTGAATATGTCTAGGTTTTAATAAAAGTTAACTATTTTTGATTTTAAAAATTTTTTTCCACGAATTTTCATAATTATTGATTCTGAGTTGCTTAAACATATGCTAGAATATAGTTATAATTAATACTTTTGATAATTATACTACTTTTGATAATTAACAAAATCAATTTCTATTAACAGTTTGGTTTTTCTGTTAATAGTGTATTTTCTAAAGTCTTTCAATAAAGCTTATTAACTTAATGCAAAATTTCAAATATATATACAGGGGTCTGTCCAAGCCGAATTTACTACCATTTAGCGGTACCTTCACAAATTCAACNAACATAAAAAGTTTCAGAGCTTTTTATTCACTTTACTTTTTTGGGTTTTTATGAACTGAAAAATGACACTTTTCGTGAGAATGACCCATATAATAAAGAAAGTTTTGTTTTGACATAAAATATTAAAAAATTAGGGTTGAATTGTTATGCATTTGCACTTTAAGATTTTTTTCTCTCTCCAACATCAACAGTAATAACTGCCAAAATGAGATTTCGATAGTTCTTGTGGATGCAAATAAGTGCAATGCAATGATGGGAGAGAAGGGGAAGTAAAGGGCAAAGGTTTCGTCTTTAAAGTTATGTAAATGGGTTCTATCTTAAGCTTGGTTAACAGTTAACTTAACTATATCATAAAATGAAAATTTGGCTAGTCCATTGCCCAGTTGTTTTGATTAGTAGTGGATTCTCCTATTAAATTTGAAGAGCTGTGTAAAATCGTTATCCATGTCCATTATAAGTTTCAGGTCGATTGCTTGTAAGTTCAGTACACTTGTTGCTATAAGAATTGCCCAGATGTTTTGTTTCAAACATTACAGTACCTGAATAAATTAAGATAGCTCAAATTAATTTTGATATGATGCACCTACATCTGAAAGCAAGACTGTAATTTTAATTCGAGGTGTTGTGTTATGAATAGAGCATGGCAATGTTGAGTGTGCATTGTGTATTGAAAAGTAAATTTGATGTATGTGAAAAGATTTATAATGACTGCATTTGCTAAAACAGTGATTAACGATTGGTATAATTTTAAGGTGTTGCGAAGAAAAGAAATGGGATACACATTTTACAAGTGAGAAACTTCAAGGTATATATCATGGTATCTTTTTAAGTGCCACTGCCAGGTATACATGTCCCCAGCATACCTTATGCTAATGATTACATACTTAATACAAGTGAGCTTGGTTGCAATATTTGATACTGTTTTCGGCATGGAGTACAGACTCTGAACAAAAGTTATCTGGGAGATAAAATTTGATATAGATCTGCAGTTACTCATGAAATACATGTTTTGTGTTAAAAAATTACCTAATGTAAGTGAACTTTGAATTTAATATGATTGTAATATTTGATTCTGCATACAATATGTGATTAAAGTGGTTGGCAAAATAAAAAAATTGCCAGTCATCTGGTGCAGATGTACAAGAAATCAGTTTTATTAAAGTATTAAAAACATCCCTTAAAACCTATTTTATATTTATAAAAACTATAAAGAAATATCCCACTCCTCCAAAAAATATTGCAGCTTGCTACTCTTTTTTTTTTTTTTAATAATGTAGGCCTATTTCTGTACATTGGTAAAAAATATTTATATTTTCTACAACAAGACTTTTTTTTTTGAAGGAGAAAATTTTTTCACATAAGACTTAAAGCCAAATGTGTCTTTAAAAATTGTCATTTTCAATAAGCATGGTAACTTTTAAAAATGATAAAATTCTCAATTTTGAAATTGCTTATTCAGTAGTTTAGGGCAGTGCCCCCTAACCTCAAAGTGATACCGGTCCATGGATTAAATTATGCCGGACCGTCCAAGGAACATTAAATCATCTCCATTTCATTTACTGTGGTGTATTTCTTTTGGATTTGCCCAACTTCACATAGACGAGAAGTTGGGGGGAAAAAAAACTGGAATATGAAGGACAGAAGAAATTTAAGGGTCACCACATCAATAATGAAGAATGAACTCAAAAGCATCATATTTTGTGGCCAACCGTAAGAAGTTTGCATTTGTGAGTGAATCTATGCACTGTCTTATTCACAGAGAAATTCTGGAAAGCTGAAAAATGTTATCGGAACTTAATATCATATTGATTGATGTCGTTAAAGCTATTAACCACATCAAAGCCCACTTTTTTGTTGCCTTCCGCAAATAAAAAATTTGTATTCCGACAAATGTTGCATGGAATTTCATAAATCTAAAATTTTAATTTCAAAATTTTCACATATTTTGAAATGAAAAATTTATTCACCCGAATCAACAAGCAAGCCCCTTTTGTGCCAGAGTTCTCGTAAATACACTTTAGCAATATTTTTACTTGGATTTGTTTGAGCAAAATGCAACTTCGGCTAAATATCAAAAGCACAAAATTTTGAAGAAAAACGAGACAAAAACAGGCTTATAAAAACTGATACTATAAAAGGTAATTCCTAAAAAGTTTAAAAAATTGTTCGCACCAAATGTGGTCTTTTCCTGATTTAAAAAATAAAAAAAAAAAACTTTTATTCAAATAGTGTCGTGATAAGGCTAATTTTAAATCTTCCCACAACATAACACCTTCAATGAGTGTGGATTTTGTTGCATATTCCAATTTGTATCAAAAGAATTATAAAGTTGATAATGGAAATTTCGAATTTCTCATTTGACAAATCACTTTTATCAATGCTCTCGATTTGCATTAATTTCCTTATAAATGCGTGTGGTATTTTGCAGTTATTGCTACTAATTTCTACACGGTTTTTTAACACCTGATATTTTTTCATACAATATTATGACTTGCGAAATTCAAATTAAAGTTTTGAGTAATTGCTTTTTGCTACCATGATTCCATAGCGCATTTTCGATCGTTCTCTTGGCAGTTATGGAAATTGATTTGCACAAGGTTTTGAAATCCTGATTTTTTTACATACAATATTTATTATGACATAATACGGAAATCGAATAATTCCTATTTGATGCGATGATTTCAGATTTTTTTGATAGACTGATTACTGATTTCAATGTGGTTTTAAAATTCCTGGTATTCTTAATAAGATTTTAAAAATTATTACAACATGCATGCAAATTTCGAATCTTACTTTTGGATAATCAGTTTTGAATGTGTCTGATTAGCGTGGTTTCGTCGTAATTTCACATGGTTTTGACATTGACTTCTTTTTTGGCAGTTATTGCCTCAGATTTTGTGTCTTTTTAAATCTGATTTCACAAAACAGGTAAAAGCCAGAAACATGCTATTTTTTTTCTTTCAAAATGCGAAAGTGCCACCCATAATATTAGAATATAATTCTTTAACATAAAATATTTAACATTAAAAAAAAATTTACACATTGAAAAAAAATTGCGTCATTTGGAAGCAAAATTTTCTAACCATGATGCTATTAAAATTTTTCATATAATTTTTCTAACAGTCACGTGCCCGGTATATTTACAAAATCTTTTTAGACGTATATCAAATCTATATCTGCTATGGTTAATTAAAGAGATTCTCAATGTGTTGCAAATTTTTTAAATAACAAGAATATTTTTATAAGAGTATGCAATTTTAAAGTTTTAAAGGTTTTTAAGTAAAGTATAAAAAATTTAACGTTTTATGTAAACACTTTTACCCATAAAAGATATTATATCAAAGCTGAAATTTTTGTTCGGAGCTTTTTTTTTGCATTAAATTTACATCTTTTTTAAGGTGTTCATATAAATAAAACAAAAAAATATTTTTTCTGAAGATAGTAAATGNTTTAAAGTTTTATATAAAAACGAAAAGGTTTTTAAGTAAAGTATAAAAAATTTAAAGTTTTATGTAAACACTTTTACCCGTAAACGATATATCAAAGCTGAAATTTTTGTTCGGAGCTTTTTTTTTGCATTAAATTTACATCTTCTTTTAAGGTGTTTATATAAATAAAACAAAAAAATATTTTTCCTGAAGATAGTAAATGATTAATATTTACACACTTAACCGCTTCCCCGATTATCCTGAATCGTATATATTGCAAATATTTATTATCCCGAGTAAACTCGGCCGTAGCAGATATCGTCAATACGTTTTGTTTTATCATGTTTTTATTTGGCAGGAATCAAAACAGAAAATAATAATAATCTGCTGTGATTGGAAGTTTGTCAATTTTTGTTTGGGAGTTTTGCTATTTGTGGGACTGAAGGCGTGCTTTGTACAATTGTACATTGGTATAATTGTACAATTGCAGGCGTGTTTTGTACAATTGATGGTTGATGAATCTACATAGAAAAAAAAAGTTTAAAAAAGGCGTTTGTGAGCGAAAATGTAGATGATTTTTCAGATTATGAAAATGTGAACATACACGAAGACTAATATTTAACTTTTTTCATTTGCCCGAGTTAATTTGGGGTAGTAAACAGATGGCAAATTAAATATTTTTTACACATAAAAAAATTAAAATTTNTTACACAGAGAAATTGCCCTTACTTGTCATCGGTAAATACCGAAATCCCCGATGTTTCAAGAATGTAAAAACGTATCCTTTGGATTGCAAATCTAACAAAAAGTTTTGGATGACATCAGTTTTATTTGAAGACTGTAAGAAAATTGGATCGGAAATTCTTCGCCAAAAAAAAGAAAAGTGATTCTCTTAATGGATAAATGCACAGCGCATAGTGATCTACCTAATTTGAAAGCCGTACACTTGCAGTTTCTCCCACCAAACACAACAGCAAAGTTGCAGCCGATGGACCAGGGTATCATAAAGTGCTTCAAACAGTCTTATCGTAAATGGCTTGTCAGAAAAATGATCTTAAATATTGTAAGCATTTAGAACATTTGTAATTAAAAAGCATTAATTAAATAAACCGACAATATTTTGAAAGTCCAAAACCGAAACTAACGGTAAGTCGAACTTCCGATATGTCGAAGTTTTTCGTCAGTCCTATCAGATTCGAGTTATCGCGAATTCACTATATTTACGCACTTAACCGCTTCCCCGGTTATCCCGAGTCGTATATATTGCAAATATTTATTATCCCGAGTAAACTCGGGCGTAGCAGATATCGTCAATACGTTTTGTTTTATCATGTTTTTATTTGGCCGGAAGCAAAACAGAAAATAATAATAATCTGCTGTGATTGGAAGTTTGTCAATTTTTGTTTGGGAGTTTTGCTATTTGTGGGACTGGCAGGCGTGTTTTGTACAATTGTATATACGATGGTTGATGAATTTACATAGAAAAAAAAAGGCGTTTGTGAGCAAAAATGTAGATGATTTTTCAGATTATGAAGATGTGAACATACAAGTAAACTGATGGTAAATCAAATATTTTTTACACATAAAAAAATTAAAATTTCAACTTGGAACTTGTGTATTATGTTTTGTTTTAGTTCCTTGTATTTATTAATGAAATAATAAGTAATTTTTTTTCTTCAAAAAAATTGGTAAGGGATTAAGGTCACTGAGCTAACTTAAAATATTTTGACAGGCAAATGTTACATGTATTGCAATTATATTTGATTCATAATGTAAAAACTTTACTTGATTCAAAAATTTAAAAGGTATAAAAAGTAGACAAATATCGAGTGCTCAAAAATAGGTGCTTATCCTCAAGATTCACCAAATTAAAAAAAGAAAAAGCAAAGTTGCCACCAAAAAATAAAATAATAGTAAAAATTAAAACTATAAAAACTGCAATTGCTGGTGAGGCAAATCAAGACAGGATGCATTTCCAAGTGCTATGGAGGTATTTGTGCCATTAACTTCAGTATTCATATGAATGAGACACAATTCCAGAGCATCAAGATGAGCTAATGTGAAAGGTTTGGAAGGAATTTCGACGATATTGAAATTAAATTTAAGCTTATATCAAGCTTCCAATAATGAGTGACATTACATGATTTGTTAAAATCTTTATAACTCAAGTAGTTCCATAAATTATGCATCACATGTAATATATATCAGCTTTAAAAAAAAAAACATTTTTTTTCCACCTTAAATCTTTTAGAAGATTATCAATCCTATTAATTTATGCTTTTAACCAAAGTGTTTGGACTTCAAAAGCAATGAATTTATAACTGCTTTGAAGTAGTTCTACATGTTTTTTTTAAATAAATAAAACGATTAAAAGTATAATTATAAACCTAACTTATAATAGCATCTCTAGAAGTTGCGTGTTTAGATTCTAGTTTATTAATCCATCACAGCATTTTTAATGCTTTTATTTCATGATAAAAGCTCAAATGGTTAGACGAGGTGGAGTCAAGCAAATCTGTTTTCATTTGTCAAGAAACTAAAAGTTCGTAAAGTTTTCCTTGAGAATATTATCCATAATGCTTTTACTCACACTGAGCACACAAAAAGGAAAGAAACATGAACATAGTGAATGCTCTCAAACGACATGAAAGTAGAGGTGAGGCTTTTAAGGTTAAGATGTTCATCCACTTAATATGTTTTCAATGTCTTTTTTGACTGTTGATTTGGAATAAAAATACTGATATGCACACCAGTTTGCAAAATCCAAAAAATCTGTTTTTTCTTTTTGAAGGAAAAGATTTAAATAGATTTATGGGTATTGCCAAACAACACATAATACAAATATTATAAAAACGGAACTTTTTTTCACTGTAGAGTTTGGTTTTTCTATATTGTTTTATTTAAATGCCTGAGCTTTTAAGTCTCTTTGCACAATATGACATGTTAAAATATGTATAATTAATATTTTCCTTCTAAACTTACATACTGTCCCTGCCCAGAAAAATATATTTCTGTTCTTTTGTTATGAAAATAAAAAACTACTTAGTTTTTCAATGTATCTTTTATTACATTTTGTTTATTTTAATACAAGAGAGCATGTAGTATATTCAAATAAAATTTGTTTTCATATTAACAATACCCTTTAATTCTAAATTTTAGGAACACAAATGAATATTTTTAAATACTAGCTATTAGAATGTATCTCTTAATTAGGGAATAAAGAGAGATTTTTTTTTTCAATTACTCAAAATAAAAATCTAAAAATATACAATAAATTTAAAATAATATTGATCCTCTAAAAATTTTTTAAAATTGTGATAGAATTTTTTAATCAACAGAAATTTTTTGCATTTTCAAATCATATATTTTAAAAGTAAAACTTATAAAGAAATATAAGTTCTATACACATTTAAAAAAATGACATAAGCATGATTTATTTTTTGGTCACATATAATATACTAATTGCTGTGACGTAATTATGAACTTTTTGCTGAAGTTAACACAATTTAATGTTTGAAAAAAAACATGAATATTATTTAGTTCTTTGTTGAATCAGAATAGATAAACATTAAAAATTTTAAACTTGCATTTTTTCAATTTTTATAGAGGATGGTCAAAATATATTAGCATTTCTGATAATGTTAACAAGTTCTAAAATTTATTAGGAAACAATGATTCACAAGAAAAAATTAATAAAAGCAACAGCAAATGCTGCTGCCATTTTACATACATAATTTATCGATACAAAATCACAAATTTAAAGATAATTACAATTGCAAGGTTTCTTGCTTCTTACTTTTATGAAATGTACTATAATTACAAATTTGATTAATGTGCAAATTAAAGGGCTTAGCGAAATAGTCACATGCAGCTTATATAAAGGACACCAGTAGTTAATTGTTTTTTTTCCAACAAATTAATATCTAAACTTAAAATTTGTTTTGCGCTCAAGTTTTTAATATGACAGTGTTCCTACAGTAGGTGATTTCTTTCCTAAAAACAAGGAAATTATTTCTGAAAAATGTAAAGAAATTCCTAAATTTAAAAAACATTTTTTAAAAAAAAGTAAAATATGATAAACCTACATATAAACAATAACAATGTTGATGTAATATTGTTTAGATATATTGTTACTATACATATAGAGAATTATTTTAACATATTCAGAATATGAAAAATATTACACATATTCTAAATATACGAAATAATGCACTTCTATAGAACTAAGACATGAAGTCCACTTTCAAAACATGAAATTCATCTGTTAATTAAAAATAAAACTTATGATACTTTATTTCTTCATCAGGAAAATGGCTTTTTTCTTTGACATATTTCAGAAAATTAGCCTTCCTGGCTGAAAACATTAAATAAATATATATATTAGAAGTAAAGATTTATGAAACATGCATATTTCTATATGACACCAATATATCTTACCAAAACTTTTATTAAGAAGTTTAAAAATAACAAATTTTAAACAAAATTAAAATGCTAATAAAATGAAATGTTTTCTAAATAGGGTTTTAATTGTAAAATATAGAATACAATGTTTATGTAATTGGAAATGAAAACTAATTTTTACAATTACACAATAATATTAAAATTAGAAATCACCATTTGTTTGAATCACTGATAAACATTATAGATTGATACAGTAAGTGTTAAAAGTCTGACAGGATAGTACATTGAGGACACTTTTCCTTTATTATACAAAAACAATTTAAATATCAATTACAAATTCGCCATAAATAAAGAACATTATATAATAATATAAAAATATATAACTTCAATAATGAATTAAAATGTGATTAATTAGCAAAAATTTTTAATACATTTTTACTTTTCTTATATTGAAAAATAAGAGGCAGTCAAGAGTATCTGAATTCTAACAATAAAATGAAAATATTTTAAAGCGCCTCATTACTCTTCATAAAAGTTATCAAAAGATTAATATCAATTTCAATGAACCAAATTTTTATATGAAAGAAAAATACAAAAACTAACTTACTTTATAAAATAAGAATGGGTACTGGATAGATAGGAAGAATAATAATAACAAGGCTCATTTTGAGTATCTGCTATCGAAACCATCTATTCAGACCAAAAATGTTTTGCACCTACCAAAATGGAACAAAAATTAATAAGTAGAAAAATTTCATGCATTTTCAACAAATGAACATAAATATAAGAACATAGCAATTTAACATGATAATCTGAATTTATTAGCTGAAAATTGAATAACGATTCGACAATGAATCCATAACCACATGTAGATGATTTTTGATTTTGATAATTACAAACTAATTTTGTAAAAACAATTAAATAATTTTTTTACAAATGCACCAGTTGCTAAATAGACTGATTAACTGTTAAAATGTGGGTGGCCAACTTATACAAGTTTCACAACATTACTATCATTTTGACAAGACTTTAATTTAGACTTTTGCAAACTGATAGGTCTAAATTAATTTAATAATTAATTTAATGATATAAGAGCTGACATTGACCATACTGTGCCAACATTATGTTTTCTAAGTAAGTTAATCAAAGAGCAAAATTAATTTGATTAACACTAACTACAAGCACTTTATTAAAGCACACATGCTATCAACATGTCTTAAGCAAACTCTCCCTTAGGGAAAAGATGAATAATTAAGATGTTTTGTCCTTCTGATGAACATCATGCCTTTTATCATTATGAACACTAGAAAAGCATATGATGAAGCAAAATTAATTTGATTAATACAAGCTTCTGGAACTTAAGAATTTCAAATGTAATCAACTTGTTTTGAGAACAAAATTTTTTCAACACATTTTATCCTAGTGGTTAATATCTTGTTTTCTCCCTCAAAACAAGTTGACTGCATATTTATTTATCAAATATTCTCATTAAAATTTATACTGCAATGCACAATTTAAAAATACATTAAATCACCAGTTTTAGTTAAGATTAAATTTAAATAATTAAAAATCTTGAAGAACTAAAAAAGGCAACAATTTATCTGCAATTCAGTAGTTAGAAACAATAAATAAAATGAGTTAAAAAAATTAAAGAAGAAATCATTTGAAATGAAATTTTATAAGTCATATAATTATTTTATATGTCAAAAAGCTCTTAATTTGAAACATTTTCCCTTCATTAATATACTGTGTTGCACTGAATGAGATGGATACTAAAATTTGATTAGCATACTCACAGTGATTAATGCTCCAAGACCATATTTTGGAAGATGCTGACCTGAAGAAACAATCTGCAAAATAATGTAAATAGACTTTAAAAAAAAAAAAATTATGTAAAATGAATAAATGTTTTTCAGAGTCTAAGATAATAGTAAAAACGAATAAATATGTAAATACTAAATAAATAGGCAAATATCTAACAAACCTGTTCCAAAATTTCCTCAGAATAAACAATTGTTTCAACACGGTTTTTTAAAAACTCCATAGAATTTGAAAATTCTGGTGATTTATCTTGAATCAAACTGAATTCACATAGTCTATACGCCAAAGCGAGAGATAATCGTTTGGTATACCACGTTGTCTGAAAATGTATCAAATAATTCATCATCATTATAAAGATTAATTAGTTCTATAACATACAAATAAGAGAATAGGAAGACACATTATGTAAATTAATTTTGCAATTAAACTAAAGAGCTTCAGTTTACTGAATTCTTAATTCACTTAAAATAAAATTAGATAATAGGAGGACAAAAATAAATGTAAGTATAAATAAACAATTTAAATATGATAAAGGAAACCATGTAGTAAGTGAAAATATGTGATGGTTAGTGACATGTATAAAAACCTAATTTAGCATTTTGATCGGCTAAGAAAATTCTACTGCTTTTGTTATTTAATTTTTAACATAACACATTATATGGAGTTTTAATGTACTGAAAGTTTACTATATTGTAAACGAAATTTAGATAAAATACGCTAGTCACAAACAGTTAATCTAATCAATTACTTAAATGAATTGTCAATTAAAAGTAACTAACTATACAATAAATCATAAAACATGTAGATACATGTAGACTTTTAAAATTAATAATCATTAAGAGATCTAAGTATCACAGTACTATATGTTTGGTACCTTTTCCAGAGACTTTATAGCATAAAATTTTTCAGAGTGCCTTTTTAGAAATTCAATTCACCAATAGAAAAAGTCAACTATATTCACTATTAAATACTCACTATTAGTCAAATTGGACTGACACACCCATACATCATACTGAAGTTGTGAATTTTCCTTTATGTACTACTTTTTAAAATTTTACAAGTTTCTTTTCTTTTTTGTTTCTTATTTAGAAAAAGTTATTAAACATTTTGAAGTTTTGAAATGAAGAGATCAAAATCATTACTTACGTTTAAACTTTTGGAGGAAGAATAGCTCCAAATTATATCAACAAGTTCTAGTAGATTTTTTATATCAGTTGGAGCCTGAGTAGGGGAAACCATAAGGCTTAAAGCCTAAAAGAAAAAGAAAAAAATGTAGTTATCTAAAAAGAAATATTGGAAATTTTTTTTTCAATCAATCAAATTTGTATGACCAAAAAACTTAAAGGAGACATAATTTTCTCTTAGTTCACTACAGCTAATCATTCTCTGTGGCAAAACAATCATTAAAGAATAGTTAAATTGCATTTAAAATNCAATTTCCGCTTTTTTCGTTCTAGTTTAAAATGGCGGGAAAATCGAGCAAAATTTTCCCCGGTTTTCTGGTTTCCCGGTTATCTGGATACCGGATAAATGGTTCTCTACTGTACTATTAAAATGTGATGCAATATTTCTTTAACTAGAAAGCATTTTGTAAGTTTTTTACACTTGGGGGTCCCAGGGAAAAACCCAGTTTGAACCAATAGTAGCTACAACTCCGTATTTATCTAGTGCTTGAGCGGGCTTGGATTTAAAGTCTTTGGTCTCAGACATAAAAAAATGAGCCAAGTTCTTCATTACTTCACAGACAACCATGCTACAGTATTGCTAATTAACTCAGAATATGCCACTGACTATATTAGAATTTTTGTCTGTTTAAAATGAAATCTAATTAGACTTTTAAATAATTTTATCTCAATGGAATTAACACAAAGTTAAATAATTGTCATAATTGATTTAAGTAACTATATTTTACTTTGCATAAGCATAACTTTTAAGGAATTAGAAGAGTTAGACAAGATTTAAAAAAAATTAATTCAAATATATAATAATTATACTAAATTATAGTGAAATAATCCTGTGATGTTGTCTAGCAATGGTATTTTTAAATATATTAATAGAAAACAGTTGATAGTTTTGCTAAGTTAGTATGTTTCCCTATCATATGATCTTTGAAAAGTTGCATTAGCTAAGTATTCTTGAGGTACTTATGTGGGCTTATAAATTTTTTATATTTATTGATGCAAGCTTTTAGACATCATAAAAATATCAGTTACCAGCATATTAAAATCAAATAATGAAAGCAGAGTGGAGTATAACAAAGTTAATGAAAAAAATTTGTATGAATTATATTTAAAAGCTCCTTTTACCTCATTCCATTGTGAAACATATGGGTAAACCATACTCAATCTCTCTTTCAAAGCACTTTCAATATATTCTTGAATATTTTCCCTAATCAAAAGATAACATAGCATAAGATATTGCACTAAAATTATTTTAAGTACACTATGATTCAAATAATTTAAGTTTTGGAAAAATTACACAGCTCTGTTACTTAACTATTTTCAGCTATCTATTTAAGTCACATTTAAAAAATAATAATTTCTATAGATTAAATGCTTCAGAAACAAACTTATTCATAACAAAATATATGGTGCATTTACACATCTGCACAACTCAATGTCCAAGAAACACCAAACTATAAGAAATTAAAAGCATTAAAACAATTTTATGATAAAATATATTTAATTTTATAATCATTTATTAATGAATATTTTTTTAAAAAAAAATCGAAAAATTTCAGTTGTCTAGAAATTTGTAAAGAATTTACTTTAAATAAAAAAAAAAATAACTAAGCAATTCATTTTTTAAACCAATTTGTCATAAAGAAATGTATGTTAGATCAATGAATTCAAAAATAATTTTTTTAGACAAAAAATATTAAATAATGTATGACCCATAAACAGTTTATATATATATATATTGCTTCAATAAAAGATTTCAGAATCTTAATTATTTGAGAAAACTTTCATTGTTAAAATTTTTAAGATATTCTTTAATTTCAAAATAGAAACAAAGAAACAGTTTAATGAAAAATGGAGACAGTCTAAAAAATCACATGTGAAATTAATATTTTACTCATGAAATCACAAAATACTTATCTCTGATTCAGAAGCTAAGCTTCAACAAAGCTTTACTAACAATGTCTCAAATATTTCTTTTCGAAAATGTCACATATGAATTATAAAAATCCATTAAATTAAACTAAAATATATAGAAAATTTCTACCTTTTAGCACTTCATATGAATTTTAACTTGTCCTTTGTAAAGCAGATAAACATAAATGATAAAATGAAGAAATACTTTTCCAGTTTTATCACTTGTAAATTTTGTGTGACTATTAAAATATATGAATTTTGGCTATAGTTATTATAAAAGAATAGGAATATTTAAAAAAAAGTTTAATTAATTAAAAAATTCTTCTTTTCATCTTCTCATAAACTACCCATTTTGATCACCTGTTATAAATTAATGTTTTGCTATAAAGTTCAAAATGATTATTTTAATAAAAATAATTTATTTATATAAAAATAACTTATTTTATATTGATTGATTTTTTGTTAGAAAAGTCTATTAACCATTAATTAGTTACAAGGTAATTTAGTTCTGGTTTATGGTAAGTAAATGAACCAAAATAAACATCTGGTTATAAGATCATTTTTATAGCACTAAATTTTTCAAATATTGTAGATTTATACAACTAATAGTTATTTCTATCAAAATTTGTAAAAGTTAGATGGTATTTGTCAACTAAGTTACCTAAATTAAAAAAATTAAATTAATTAGTATTTTAAGTATTAGCACAAAAAATTATAAAAGTATCATTTTGTTGCATTCATAGTTATACAACTAACAGCTCTATTTCTTTGTTAAATATTAAATTTCTGTGTTTTAAATTGTAACACTGTTTAGTTTGTATAATCTATATTTTTATAATGCTTTTTTATGAGAAAAAAGTTAAAAAATAAGTAAGGACAACTACAATTTACACTAAGAATTTAGTCATTTTAGTTTTCAGATGAAGAAATTATATTCCAAGTTTCTTCATCAACGTATCAAATTTAAAGGTAGGTAAAATAATGTATAATTTTTACAAAACATTTAAAAACAAAATATTTCACAATATATAAATTTTTACTTTTTATTGAGTTCTAAAACATGATTTTTCAGATGTGTGTTTAAATTTTCATTGCAAAGAAAGTTAAAATAATGAACAAGATCAGCTCCCCCATAACTTATCAATGTGTGTGAAGAAGGTGACAGACCTACAGACTGAGCTCCTAAAATAGAATAATATAGTTAAATTTAATATAATTAACGCATTTCATTACTTTAATTCGGATACAAAGATACAATATTACTTCAGAAAATAAAGCAGTAGGTAATACTAATACAGTATAAACGTGAAAATTCAGACAGTTCAGGAGTTTTACAGCTCCACTTTTATGAAATTTCTGGATTTTGGATATACAGTGCACTCCCGATTATCCGGGTTAATCACCAGGACAGGTCACACGGACAATCGAAAAACACGGATAATCCGAAAACTTCTTTTTATTAAAGAAAAAATCCATATCAGTACAAAAAATATAAAAATTACTTTCGTTTGCATCCCGTATAACATCAAACTAGGAATTTTTCTTTTAAAAAAATGTGTAATACGCCGCATATTGACACATATTTTACGAACAATAGTTAAGTTACTGTAATCAAATACTCCTATATAATCTAATAAAGTTTCAACAGATTGTAGAGCAGCAGAAATTGTATTTCCCTCACTTATTACATCTTCTGCATCTGTTACTATCATCACTATTTGATTTAACAACATAACGATGTCTTCATCTGTCAAATACTGGAAGCCAGGCTCACATGCATCACTTTGAAACCTATATTTTAATTTTTCTTCATCAAGAATTTCAAAACCTTAGATTTCTTTTGCTTGTTCGAGAATACTATTATTATATTCTTCCTGAATATCTGAAGAAGGTTATTCATCAAGCGGTATGATCTTTTCCCAGGATCGTGATAACATAGACGATTTTACCTTTGACTGTGCTGCTGATATTCCATATACTGCAATCTAATAACGAATATTGCTTTCCAAAGATTTGGCAGTGTTATAACTTCACGAATAAAAATTTTTCTCTTTAAATTTTTTGTACGACTCCAGAATGAGCATGGATAATCCGCAAACCGGATAATCCCCACACGGATAATCGAGAGTGTATTGTATTACCTGAATTAGTAATAGAGATGTCAAAGTTACTCGCTTAAAATTTTCCGTATGAAAAAAAGTTTTTATTTCTGCCATAAATCCAAGTGTCTTTTTTCTCTCTTTTAGGCAATTATTCTATTAATTTGAACGTGTGTTTAAAATCTTGATATTTTGATACAATGTTACTACACATGGATTTTGTATTAAACCTGTAATCTGTATCTCTCTTTTTTTTTGTATTAGTCATCAGATAGCAAGTCGTATCTAAAATCTTGAGATTTTAAGTGTTATTCAAAAATTGTGTTCTGCAATAACCCCCTATTAAAAATATAGGAATTTTAAAGACAGTGTGGAAATCTGGCGTAATAACTGTCATAAAAAAAAATCATAAGACTATGAATTAATGACGGAATCTTTGAAAATTAAATGCTTCAAAAAGAGATTAGAATAACAAAATGCTAAACATCTATTAATCAATTGTTTGCCATTTATATAATTATATAAAGTAAGAAATTGGAAATAAATTAACAGAATAGTCAAAATTATTATAAATCAACTATATAGTAATAAATCAGATATATAGTAAAAAAAATAATTCTGTTCTGTAAGCTTGCTCTGTAACAGAGAAGAACAACAAGAAATATTGAATTTATCTTCAATTTATGAAATTCTAAAAAAGGTTTCTTTACTTTGTATGATAACAAATCAAGATGCTATTTATTTTTGATTCTATATATGCAATTAAATTATATAAGATTGTAGGTTTAACTAAATTATGAATTGAATTCAAGATTAGTTTTAAACTACAATATAATTTCTTATATAAACTATAATCTGTTTATATTGATTTTTAAAAAAATGTCCAAAAAATAGACATTTCTGGAAAATTGGATGCAATTTTGTCTTGAATATCTATAAATATGCAAGGGGGGGGGGAAGAGATAATTAAACCAGGCATTTAATTAACATTATATAAAAAAGTTCCAAGTTGTTTTGCTAATACAAAAAACTTTTCTTTAATTAAGAAATTAAAACGTAATCAAATAGGAAAAATATAATACCAAGTGCAACTGATTTTTTTGTCCATCCATGATCCTTAACAAAATTCAATCCTGCATGCAGAATTTGCAACTTCAAACTTATTAGCTTTTCATTCTCCTGACTGTTTGTATCAGAATCGGATTCTGACGTATCTTCATGCTCATTTTCTTGTGTTTGCGGATTGGCCTTTAGAACAAAACTTTTATGAAGTAGAGCAACTTGATTTCTTGAATCTAAATTTAAAAATAATAATTATACACAATATCAAAGGAAATAGGTTGTTATACAAATAAGTTAACAAAAATATACAGCACTGAATTTATTATCTAGAAATTTTATTAAGGTGAATTCAAACAATATAGTTATCTGAATAATAACAAAAAGTGTTAGCATTTCTATACACATATTTCATATGTTAAAATATAATATTGGGATAGCTCTGCATCATGATCTGTTAAGCTAACTACAATCGCAAGTACCAAATGGATTATAAACTAGCAAATTTTATGTGTTTAAAAATAACAGATGATAAAGAATTCGCAACTAGAAAAGTAATAAATCAAACTACACCAAACGTTCATAATACATATTGATTTTACGCCTGAGAAAATAAATTTTTAGAATTAAAACGGAGACACTATAGAGGTAGTAATTTTTAACTGTTACTAAAAGTAACATATTATAAAGTTAAAAACTTTTATGACAAATGCATATATTTATAATGAGTGCCTTCACTTTTTAAGGTTACTTTTGAAAAATATAATTTAAAAACGTTTAACACTGTACGTAATTTATAAAAAAGGCTAATATTTATTACTATATTGTTTAACTACAAGAAATTTAGTTCCATTCCAACTAAATTTAGTTCTTAAAAACATCATTATATAACTTGACATATTTGCTTCTGATTTGGTTAAATGTTGTATGTTTACTTGATTACTAAGTAGTTCCAGCTGTCTATTTCTGTTTATCTTAACTTGCGTTTTATACGACAAACCAAAAAGAAACTATTTTCGTTTTAAATGATGAAAATTATTGTCTAAACTAAAATTGCTTATTGAATTTTTTATTTAAAAATATTCATATTTATCTATTTTAACAAAAGGCTTATACCTCTTGAAAATACCTTATAAATTCTAATATTTAATCAGTTTTGTGAAAATAATGTCTATAACCGCGAGCAGAGCAGACATGTAATGGATTCTGTTGAGGGGCACTCCCTCCTCTATGTTGTGGTTTTGATATTGAATTAGTAAAATTTTCTTCATTTTGTTGTTTATCAGTTTTATAAATAACTTTCTAATAATGCACCTTACACTCTAGTCTAATTTCGCCTAGCATTTGTACCTTTTACTAAAAATGTCTGCTAAAGGAGTGATTTCTCGTGAACTTCACGGTAATCTATTTAAAAAATAAGACACTTAAATATATTATTTTACAAAACTTCAAACAAAATCCATTTTTAATCCACCCCAAATACATAGAAATGCATTCAATAGATTAAATCATGATTGTTTTTCAGTTTCATTTTTTATAAGCTTTGATTGCGCATTATTATTGACATAAATAATGTTGAACTGAATCTTTCATGTTATAAATTAAATACAATATTATTTTCTTGTAAAATTGAGTAACATAAATTGCTTTTTTTTTTGAAGTTTCAATAAAAAATTTCTTTTTAAGTTAAGTTAACAATCAAGTGATCTTATGTATGTTGATTATTGTACTACATTGAAAAAATGTCATTGGGAAAGTTGTGGGATTTAAGTTGATTCATTTATTAAATTTATTATCTTCTTAATTACAAATAATAGTAGTTATTTTGTAATGGGTTTTACTTATTAGTTATATTTATCCTAAATTGATCTATTGAAATTTTTTATAATTTTTACTTTTTTTAAAAAATTTAATTAGTTTTTCTTTGAATGATGATTATTTGGTGAAATAATTTTTTTCTCTTCATATGTAGAAAGTATTCGTCACATATTAGGAAGAAATGTGAAAATATCTTTAAAGTGCCCAGTTCGCTTGGAAACAAAACCAGAGAAAACAGAGAATCGAGTTCTGGTAACTGAACATTGTTTATTTATGTGTATATTTAGTTTTGTTACTTTAAATATTGTCTGTATTCATTGACTTCAAGTCTAACAAAAGTCTGATCCATTATAACTGATGAACAACTATTGATCATTGAAATTTTGATGATATTTGGTATATTTGATATTTCCCGTGATCTTTTAGATTATTTTTTCATTTAAAAATCATTAGTTTGCTCGAATAAACTATTTACCCTTCAAGCATTACAACTTTTGATATAAAATTATATGTAATTTTCGAAACCATCCAATACTTTTTTTTGTCATAAAGGAAAAAAAAAAGCAAATTAGATCTTAGTTTCAAGAAAACTCTAGTTTAAAGTTTAGAAATAATTTCATTTTAAGAAATATTTTAATTAGAAATAGTTAGAAATATTTTCAATACTCATCTTTTTAAATTCATAGAACTCTAATATCTTAAAATTTAATAAAATAAAAAAATACTCATAGCTACATATCTTCCTATTTTATTAGAATTAAATATTATCACGCATGTCTGAGCGGTTTTAATTTATTTTTTACGAGCTAACTAATAAATATTGCCACTGCAAATAAATTTGGAAAGAAATCACGATTTACAACTGCAGTGAGTAGTTATAAATGAAATGAATTGAATTAAAACAAAAGGTGTTAGGTAGCATTTTGCTACTTTTAATTATAAGAAAATAGTTAGTTTTAATAGTACTGCTGAAAGAACTAAAGCAAAACAATTAGTTATGTTAATTATTAGCAATTAATGTTTCACGGCAAGCAAATGTTTATCCTGCTCAGTTGGCTGGGCTTGTAAAATCAATTCATTTAAAAAAGATAAAAATTTAAGAAAAAAAATAATCTCCACTTAAATAAATCTAGTTTCATACTTAATTAAACTGTTAATTTTATGGAAGCATAATTTAAATAACTTATATAATTCACTTTTTTAGAAGAATGTACTGAAGAAAAAAATAAATTACCCCTTTAATTGTTTTTGATGGAGTGATAAGATTTAACGCAGTGCAGCTTACTTTAAAGAATATATTATTAATAAAATTGTTTCGCTGAAAAATAAAAAAATTCCATATGTTAATTTTGAAATATTGCCATATGTTAATTAAACATAAATGTTTTATCTTTTCATTGTCGTAGTCAATTCAAATGTTTAATTATTTTTTTTTATCTTCATATTGTTCACATAACTAATATGTTTTATTTTTCAGGCATTTTCTGCTTGTAGGTTATTTATACTTACAGCTAAAGTTCCAACAAAAGTAAGTAGAAATTGGAATTTTTATTTTACTTTCCTCGTATTTTTGTTACCATAAAAACTTTGATAAAATGTTAATGTTTTTATAATAATAAATAGTTTTGTAACAAATAGTAGCAATTATGTGTATACAAATACTGACGCTAATATAAAAACAAAATTAATGAGTAAAATAGATTTCATAATAATGGAAGACATAATGTTGCAACACATATGCAATATATGTATATATATATGCATGTACATACATACATATTTATGTATATGTATAAAATAAAAATATATGTATATACAGGGCTTGTGCTGGGAATTCGATATCTCATTAAATGTGAAAAAATTGTAGATTTGGCAAATAAAATTATATTTTGGCGAAAGTATTGGCCAATAATTTTTTCCACTGGAAAGAAAAATATAGATTTAACTCTCTCCTCAAAATTATGTCAAAATGAGTTTTTCTAAACAAATCAGTATTTTTTATTTGATTACAGTTTATAGTAATTTTCGGTAGATTATTAGAAAAAGTGATGATAAACTGACGATAAAGAAAAGAATTTGGCAGAAACGCTCTTGAAAAATATTGTGTCTTAATAAAAAGAGACAATGAAAGTTAGGTCAAAATAAACAAATAGTTAAAAAAGAAACATAAAATGCAATTGTTCTTAATTCTGAAAACAAAACTGTAATGCTGAAAATCTCCGTTTTCCACAAGAAAAAAGTACTAAGTAAAGAAGGAAAAAAATCTGCTCTACAATAGAAATGTTGATAAAGAAACAAAAGTTTATTTAAGTAATAAAACTGAAAAATTCAAAGTGGGATAGAAAGCAAATAACAGAAAAATCTATATTTAGTCTAAAACTTCAAAATATTCATTATTTATGTTGTCGTATTCTTTGTTTAAAGTCACTGATCATATGACAATGGGTTTAATTCAAAGGAACTTTAAATTGGGACAAATCCTGAAACACTCACTTAATTTTTTTTTAATGTTATTGTCAATTCAATATTGTATTTTACTTCATTTTCTCCTATTCAGCACTTCTTCCTCTTCACCTTCTCTCGAAACCTAACCGTGACAATGCTGTCACATGAACTTTGCATTTTTGGTTTATCGATACTCCAGCAACAATTTTACTTTGCTCTCAGTTGGGCTCAATATGGGCTTTATAAGAATATGCACCGAGGGTCCAATATTGCGATGTATAGATTGGGCCCAAGTTATTTTGCTGCTAGGGTAAAAAAAGAAGATAGTTACTCTTTTTCTGTATTCGAATGTTATAATGTTTATATGATTTTTTTTTATAACATTCCAAATATTCTTGATACTTGAGGCTTGCATTTAGTTGGATTCAGGATAGTCACACATTTTTTTATAATTTTTTTTTTATTTTTTTAAATCTAATGCTGTACGTTATTAACAAATGCTTGAAATATATTTCTGACAATATCTTTTCTTTTGCAGATTGAACACACATTCCATTATTTAGACCTCCAGGCAATAGAAAGTAAAAAAAATAATCAAGTAAGGAAATTTATTAATTTATTTAACAAAAAATTCTATACAATATATTTTTTTTATGTAAATGATAGCATCTTTTCCTTTACTAAATTAAAATTATAATTCGTTCACTTTCCTAAATGTTATTGCTGAATGTCTAATACATTATGATTTGGGTATACATTTTATCGTTTTAGTAATAATTATTTTTATGCATTTTACAAGTTTTATATGGTTTAGTGGTAGTGGAACTATAAATGGAAGGGAGTAGGACACAGTGGTCCTATGTACATCATATATTTACTCGAGAATTGTAGAAAAGTAATGAGTATTTTTGATTTTTCAAAATCACTTATGAAGAACTAAGCCATTTTGCAAAGTTTTCATGTGTGCAAAGTAAATTTATGCACTGATTAAAACTGTATAATTAAACTGTAGACCTCTTTTCACTGCTCTTAGTCTATTTTTTAGATGTAATAACTAAACGAATGTTATGAAACTTTTGGATAATTGTTATGAATTTTTTTTAAAAAACTTAGCATAAAAAAATTGCTGTATATGTTGAATTAGTATCCTACTATTTACTCATTTTATATTAAAATGTTTTTATCCTTCATATTTTTAATTAATAATTTACTGTTCCTTTTGTAATTTTAACAAAATTTTTTTTCTTATGTCTTTCAAAAATAAAGTCTATTTCTACAATGAAAAATGAGATTGTAATATGTGAACAGAAATCTAGTCGAATTGTAATTTATGGACACTATTGAAAGAAAAAAAAAGTAAAATTTAGACTCTAATTCCTATATTTAGGATTTGCATGTCAGTTTTTAAACTTAATCTTGACAGTAGTTACTTTTATAGTTTTTAAATATATGAATTGATTTTAAGAGAATTTGTCAGCTTTATCTATTTTATTTTAATTCGAGAAGAAACTCCTCAAATTTTTTTAATTTTAGATCTGTTAGCTTAAATGCAATATAAATTTCAATTTAAAAACTTTTCCTAAATTACTTAATAACATTTAAAAGTTTAATAAAATCAGAAGGTAGTTAAAAATGAAAGTTGCTGTTGAACTGCTATGATTGACTACATTTAATAAACTTTGTCTCATTTTAATCTTTTTCAAGATTATGTGACTCTGTTTTGTTCAGTTTAAATTTTTTTTTTTAAAAAATGATTTTATTTTTATTTGAGTAAGTTTTGTTATATTTTATTTTTTTTAGAAACTTTTTTATCTTTGATAATTAGTTTTTATTTACTGTTTTTATAATATTTCTGAATCCTTTCAACAAATCTAATAAAATATTGTTTCATATTGTTGTCGACATCTTTTTAAAAAACAAAGAAAAACATCAAACTTCAATTAACTAATAAAATTATGTTAATCTTTTTGTTAATATTTTTATTAAATTAAAAATAATAGCTATTTTTTATATTGGTTTGAGTGCTATTAATTTTTAATAAATCTTTTTTTTATGTAGCTTTGTCTGACCGTTGATAACAAAATATTTACATTCTTTTCGTTTGACCCTGAGTCAGAAGATGTTAATCATATGATTAGCCAATTGGGAACTGCTGTCAAAAGCATCTTTCCTCAAGTGCCTTTAGAGTAAGTTTCTCCCTTTTTTTTAAATTTTCTTTTTTACAGAAATAAAAAAATAAAAAAAAAATTATTGCTGACTTATCTGTAATTGAATTTATAAAATTTAATTTGCTCTCTTTATCCTGATATTAAAAGAATTATTTTGTGGGCTGCAGGGTAGTTATAGATAAGTTTAATATTTTTTTCCTTCTGGTCATGGTAGAAGGATGGAATGCTTCCTTCTGATATAAGTCCTTGCAATTGTTTGTCCATTTCATATTCTGCTCCTGGCTTTCATCATATTTATTTGCAGCAAATGACAAATCACGGGTCATTGCTCTTGAGCTAATTGTAGTTTTTTTTTCTTTTCTCATTTAACCCTTAGAGATCTAGCCATTTATTCTTTGATGCATTTTTTAAATTTGATAACTAAGTTTGATGTAATTAAAGCAACAAAATATCACTCTGTTTTTCTGGAAATTAAAAGATTTTATTTGTTTTTCAAGAGAAATTCTGGAATATAACTTTCACACTATTTGTTTTTAGCTGCGAGATAAACCCAATAACATTTACTGTGTGGTGACTAATGCAAGGTCTGTAATATATCTACAAGTAGAATGAGTAAACTTTCAGTACAAAAATCTATTGGTATCTTTTTAATGGTGTAACTGATTTCTAACAATATTCCATGGCCACAGTTGATCTGCACTGGCTTCTCATGTAATGAATTTTTGAAAGACATCACAATGACCAGTCTCATTGCTAAAATGAAAATGCTGTAAGAGTGAATGATATTTTATGTTCAAGAACATATCAAATTTGGAGAAACATCCTGTTATGAACGCTTCTTCGACGCCTATCTATACGGACATATTTTTAATTCTTCGTGAATCTTCTACGAATAACCCATTATGTACATTCTCCACAAAGTGGACACTCCCGTAACCGGAAATGGACAGTTATTTTTGCCCTGAGAAGTTGTTTTCTGTCTCTTCTAACTGGACACTTTTTTTTCTACATTTGAAAAAAAAAGAAACTTCTTTTGCGTTAAATTGCAAGAAAAAAGGTATGCAACTTTTCACCATTTTTAAAGCATGTACATTTTTTGCCTTATCCATAACTAAAAATATTGTTAAGCTTACTACTAAAGAATCAATCTTTTTCCTGTTACCTTGCTTTATCTTTGCAAAGAAAGAAGAGAAAATAATACTACTCATTCGGAGAGCGGCATCTTTTTATCTGGACGATACAGGTTATCAGACCCCATAAGCTGAAATGACGTCTTAAATGCTCTCAATGCTTCGACCCCACGTAAAATTTCTTTAATTTTCATATGAATTTGAAGACTGTATTTGCTGGGGTAAAAAAAAAGGGAACTGAAATATAATCATTGAGGTGCTCATTTAAATGAAGCATTTATTCTAACACTTGATAGATGATTAATTTCTCTTTTTTTTCTGTGAAGTGTGGGAAGTTTACTTTCAAGGAGGTATTAACCACATTTCCTGTCAAGTTATGGGGTGTAAGCCGAATAATTGAAACCGACTGAGGACTAAAAGTTTCTATTCTATATCATGTGACTAACTTGAATAT
Organism: Parasteatoda tepidariorum; assembly: GCF_043381705.1. Lineage (NCBI taxonomy): Eukaryota > Metazoa > Arthropoda > Arachnida > Araneae > Theridiidae > Parasteatoda > Parasteatoda tepidariorum. The sequence goes on along the minus strand of NC_092204.1, from coordinate 62,472,690 downwards.
CTGTGTTAATAAGAAAATTATATTGATTTATTTGTAGCTACATCTAGAATTATGTATTTATATAAAACTTCCTCATATATTTCTTTTGTATACAAAAAAGTGTTTTAAAGTTTAAATAAATATCCTTGCAGTATTCTAAAAACAATTTACATGTTAAACTTTGTTATTACGGTACCCTTTCCGTAACCAGACAACTCTCATAAACGGACAATTTTTTCAGTCTCAAGAGTGTCTGTTTAACCGAGGTTTCACTGTATATCGATACTTAATCCTCATCTTAATGAAACTGTAGGTGAGTTAGGTATTGGAAGTAGTTAAATTAAGGCAAATTAGTGAGCCGCATGTTGTTGCCATCTGATGGCACCTGGTGAAGTATCACTAGATATAGACAAACAAAGTGAAACCAATACGAAATGAAGCATAATTTAGAAGTAACATTAAGGATTGGGGCAATTTAATGTTAGTAATTACAAGTTTTTTGTACTTTTTATTTGCTTTCTAACTTACAGCAAGTTGATAAACGTGAAACCATAATATGAGTTCTGTTTGTTAAAGAAGATATTTGAGACAATCTTTATCAGCCTAATCTTATAGCATAAAGTCTTTCAAGCTATCGACATCTGATTGAACTCTAACTTGAAGGAGTTAAACGATAGTCAATAAATCTGTGTCAATAATAAAATATTACTTTTTTTAAAATATAAGCTTAAAAAGGAGGAAGGTTTATTATTGTGCTCGTAGTTTGACTTTATTTCATTCGTATTTTAAAAAAATTATCAAATAATGAACTTAACATTTCGATGCTTAGAATGATAATTCATATTTTCATGATTTCTTTCTCTTCATCTATTATGCTAATATTGTTAACTTTTATCATGTTTAAATGGAAAGTATTGTTTAAATGCATACACCCTTTTATAATGCATACATATACAAATCTTTTTACATTTCAAAATTAATTCTCTTTTCTAATATATATTTTAAATAATATCTCAAATCTATTATTTTGCACAAGAATCTAATTTTCGTTCTCGATAATTCTTTAAATCAAGCACATTAAATATCACTTTCTTTTTCTAATTATTTGTTTAATTTTGAATTACTTTATAAATAATTTTAGTATAAATAATTCACTTAAACTACATAAATAATCATGAACATAATTTTTTTTTTGAAGTTTATTCTAGAGTCATTTTTTTTCTTTAAATATATATTTGTAATAAAATAGCTCTTAGAATCTGTACTCCTTTTTTCTTTTTAAAAGAGATGTTTTTTTTAATTTTTTAGGCATGTAATCAGGAAACTGGATGTTCATCCACCAACCCGATTACAGGCAATGTTGGAGTACAATCATGCGATTGAAACTAAAGATACTGGTCCTTGTGGAGGATACTCTACTCAGTATGCTTGTATGTGTGATTACCATGGCCTACCATATAGAGAGGAAGTTGCTTGGGTGAGTTGCTATAGTGTCAGAAAAAAAAAAGACTCCTTTGAGAAATCCTAAGTAGATTTTTTTCCAAGTTGGACCTTGAAATTGTATTAGAATGCTACTAACTCAAGCAATAATATTTTACAATGGAAAGAGAAAGTTCATTAATTCTACTATTTTGTACTGTTATCTTAAACTTTTTAAATATATTTTATTTTTATATATGGTGATATTAGTTAATGTCTGTTTAATTTTAAATTTGATGAGACTTATTAGTTTTTAGTAGCACTAGCTCAGCTTCTTGATGATAATTCCCTTGTTAATATTGTTGCTAACTGCCAATTATCAATGCAATTTTAATTAATAAATAATAGACATAATTATCTAAATTTTAAATTTGACTTTTTAAGCAATATTTTTAATGACTTTAAAATACCGATTAAGCATCGCCACAAATTTTGATAAAATACATGCTTTTTTGTGAGAGGTGGTTATATGGTGCCGATCATTAAATATCAATTACAACTGGTAAAATTACATGTTGGATTTGATGACTGCCAAAAATATTAATAATTGTATTTATAGGAAATATGAACACAATATTAAACCTTAAACTTAATAATTTAATTAAATAGATTTTGAAAACATAATTACAAGAATAGATTTCTAAAATATATTTTTCTTTTAATAACTACATTTCTTATATATTTTTTTTATGAAAAATTTTGCCGTGATCATTACATGTGCAATCAATGAAAAATAATCAAATCAAGATAAACAAAAGATTTACATGAAATTCAGCCTATTTATTACAAATTTGGAAGAAAATTTAAGGGAAAAAATCAAAATCAATTTGGAAAATAATGTGTAAAACCATCAAAATGGTCAGCTTCCTGCTTTGTGCTGTTTGCGTCACATACCAGGAATGAAACAAGCCATCTTCACTTTCTTGAAACTGAAAACAAAACTATGCAACTTTACGTTAAACCAGTTTTTTCTCATCACCTTGAATAAATTTTTTTAAAAAAAGATTTATTCATTCTACTCTTTCATTCCCTCCAATTCTCTTTCCCTTTCTCTTAAGCCATTTATCGAGAATGAACAAAGTCATCTTTACTGTATTAAAAAGTCGAGTAAACTACGCACCTTCCTTTTGGACCAGTTTTTCCTCATCTCCCTTGAATAATTCTTAGAAAGTAAAGCTTTTTCTCACCTTACTATTGTTCCTTTCCCTTTCTCTTTTTTCCTCTCACCTCATTGATCAGAAATGGAACGAGCCATCATTGCTTCCATGAAAAAAATGCAAAAGACACACTCTTCTGTTAAATCAGCTTTTTTCTCATAATCTTTGAATAATTCTCAGAAGGCAAAGCTCTTTCTGTACTTTCTACTATTCATTCTCATACCCTCTCTTCCAGTAAATCTCTCCTTTTCAGTTCTGTCTTTAATATCTGTAGGATATTATTTCAGTTTCAATTTGACTCAGTTGTGATGGGGAAAAAACCAAGAAAAAAAAAATGGGTAGTGGAAGGAAGTGATTATTCAGTGTTGATCGCTTGTTCATATTTGTTAGAAATTGTAGGGGGCATATATTTTTTTTTTTTGCTATTAATTTCACTTAAATTTATATTTAATTTATTTCTAGGCAAATTAAAACCTTCAAAATGCTTAGGCCTCTCTTATTAATTTGCATTCGTGATAAACTAACTTAATTTCATATTGTTATGCTTTTTTTAAAATAAGGCTTTCAGAAAAGATGGAAGGGGAGTTGTGAATTACCCTATGCATAGGCCGTTGGCATGTTTAAAGTTGGCATGTTTTAATGCACAACTTCCCTAATATCAGTATGTAAATTTATTTTTGTGCCCAGTTGCTGTGCACAGTAACCATAACCATAGTATAATTTAAAATTTTTTTTTGATGAACATATATTTAATATGCTAATTTATGCTCCTTATTTTTATATGCTAGGAAAATTTTCTTATATGCTTTTTCAATGCTAATTTTTAATTTTTGTTTCAGGATGTAGATACAATCTATTTATCACATGATAGCAAAGAATTGTCACTTTTAGATTTTGATCATCTAGATGGGAGGTAATGTGATTTTTTGTCAGTATGCAGTTATTATAAATATGATATTTGATATATATATTCAATTTGATACATTATGATATGGATGTATTTGGTTTGATATAATTGTAATTAATATCTAATAATTATTATTAATTACAATTAAATTTATTATTTTTATGTATTATTATTTAGTTATTAATAATTGTATAATAATAATAATTATTGTTCAACCATGAATGATAATTTTATTTTTGCTAGTAAATGAAATACATTGAAGATTATTACATTGAAGATTTTTTTAAATTCAATCATGAGATTGAAAAAAAACTATCTAACTATAATTAACTCCTTCAGAGCCCATTATGAACTGTTTTTCTGAAGGCAAGAAGTTTACTGATTATGACGTGACTTAGTTTTGATATTATTTCATTAAACCTGTTATTGCTTACTATATGCATACATGTTTTCATGCGCAAAATTTTACATTGAGTGTCAATCGTTCCTAATTGTGTCTTCAATCAAGTTAAAATCCCTAAGGGTCTATTGAGTCTTTGAGGGTCTTTGTGTTCTATACATCTTTATAAAAATATGTGTAGAACACAAAAAACTGTACAGAGGACGACAGAGTGAAGCAGCTAACCAAACTTGGTCTTCTACTCTCGCTGGCACAGGGTGACAAATAATCCCCTTCCCCCCAAAACTTGTAATTGTTTCCCGAGAACCATAGATGTTTTAATACCCCATCAGGTCAAAAGTTGTTCAGAGTTTTGCACTTTTTTTCCCTCTGTTCTATGTATGCTGTGTTTAGTTAAAGTTAAAATAATAATAAAATGATTCTTAAAAAAATTCTTATAATATTCCAATATTTACTATTTCTCTGAAATTGTAAAGCATAATTTATTATATTAGAAAGAGAAAAATGACTTAGTCTTAACTATTATTGAGAATCTAATGTTTTTTTTTTTTAGCTTAAATTGTATTCTTTTACTAATTTTTTTAAACTCTTTACAGGGATTTAATGCCAATTATTTCAGCTCTGATGTTCAACACATGGTTTACAAAGTTCCGAGCCACTGGCGTTAAATTGGTAAGATTTTAATATCTTAAAACTGGAAAAATTTTTGAGTAGTAAAGTTACTAATTTTTGGATTTTTTAAAAAAACTATTTGATATGATATTAAGCAGTTTAAGTGTAAGTTATATATTAATTATACAGAGTATTATGAAAAGTATCTGAATATATTTTTCTACCAAAACGAAAATACTCTATTGAGATTAGATACTTAATTTTTACTCGTTATTTACTTTTATTTTTTAATTACATATTTGTTAATGAGTTCTCTCCATTGTTGCAAAATTGATAAAAATTCAATTGCAGAAGAGAAAATATTTGCATGAACCTTTGGCTATTTTATTCTTTCAATGACAGATTGATTTTTCCAGTTTGGGAAATTTTCCCCTGATTTATAATTGTAATTTTTTTACATTAGTACACTATGATTAGAACTCTCCAATCAAGTAGATTCTTGTTTGGAAAATTTTCATGATTATTGCCATAAAACTAAACTATCATAATTTGTTTTTTATAATAATATATTTAAAAATTTTTTTAGCGGATTGTTCGTTTGTTAGTAGTTGAGAAATATTCAATTGAGGTGGTATGCAAATAAATTCAAGCAATTAATACAAAATAAATTTTCATGTCAACTAATCATAATTTTTATCTGTCAATTATAATTTGTCATATTTTGCTGTTGTGGGTTCAACACTGACACTTCCTGCCGGTACCAACAAACTCATTGCTTGTCATTGATGTCTAATTATTTGTTAAAAATGGTGGGCCAGTAGTTTGGAGATGAAAAGAGATTTTAGTGACCCTAGTTTTGTAATTTTTAAAACAATAGATAAAAAAGAATATTGTGATTTGATTAAGCACTATTTTTTAATTTGGAAAAATACTGTTGAAGCAAAACAGTGGTTTGAAAAGAGTTATGGAGATTCTGCACCGGAGAAATCCACTATTATTGTATTCTGTATTCTGAGCTTAAATGTGATCGTAAAGACCCTGTGGTGCTCAACTCTCTGGTTGTCCCTAATCAGCAGTTTTTCCATAAAACATCAAAACAGTTTAGTAAAGTAGTAAAATGAGCGTAAAGTATTGTTCCATGAGATAGCTGAAACCTTAACGATATCATAAGGTAGTTTGTTTATAATTATACATGAAAACTGTAGCATGTGCAAGCTGACGTAATGGGTACTGTCTTTTCTCACCAAAAAAGAAGAAACAAAAAAACATGTTAATGATTTAGAGCATTGTTTGGAACTGTTAAAGCGAAATAAAAAGGATTTCTTTTGTCAGCAATGTGACAATGGATAAGACATGGATCCACTGCTGCACTCCTGAATCAAGAAGATCTTTTGTTGAATGGACAGCAGTCGGGGAGAAAATGTTTAAAGCTACCAAAAACACAAAAGTCAACGAGAAAGGTTATGCTTTCGTATTTTGAGACACACTTGGTATTTTGTTAATTGATTATCTTAAAAAACATAAAACTGTTGGCATTATTGGATTGACTGAGCTAGGAAATCAAAAAAAAACTTTCTCACATGAGAAGAAAGAAAGTTCTGTTTCACTTAGACAATGCCCCTTGTCACAAGTTGAGGAAAATGATAATTAAGATGAATAAATTACCCTTAGAACTACTTCCCCTTTCAGCATACTATGCAGATCTGAACCCAAGCATACTCTTTGCATACTTAAAAAAGAAGCTCTAGGGAAAGAAGTTATTTTTGAAACTGAGGCTTATTTTGAGAGTGAAAACTAATCGTTCTACATCAAAGGCATCAAAAAGTTAGAGGAGTGTTGGAATGAATTTATCACTTTTGAAGGAGGATTCTTGACAAATAAAGTCGATTTTCTAAAAACAATTTTTTTTATTCCTTAGCTGGAAATTTATTAAAAAATGTGTTGCCTCTAGCTAATGACTATTTACTTGGTGTTGTAGTTTATGAAAATTAAAATTAATTAATAAAAACATGTTGCAGAAACAAATTCAATCAGATATAGGTTCTTATAATATTACGAAGCAAATTTAAACAACAAAATTATTGGCAACAGAATATTAATAATATTAGCTTATCCCAGGAGTTAACTTTTACTAGTATTCAGCAAACTTAAATTGTTACTAATGCTCTAATTAATGTGATTGGAATTGGTTACATTCTGATAATTTGAAGATGGTATGTTCAGTAAATTGCTATTACAAAACGTAACTAAAAATGTTTTTTCTGTTACTCTTTCTTTCATATTTTTATAAATATTTAAGACTGTTCAAGAACCCCTATCAAAATGCTTCTTTGGCTATTTTTGGTATGTGGTTTATAGGTTGTGCATATCTGATCTTTGTTAATTACTTATTTTAGTTATTTCTTTCATGACCATTATTAAATTTTGTAATGCAATGTGAGAGATAAATGTTTCTGTTTCACTTGATACAATAAAAATTGTCTCAAAAACTTTTCATACCTTTCAAGTTTCTTTTCTTTATATAAATGATTAATGTTAACAAAAAAAGTTTTCTCAGCACTTATAACTAAATTCTGCAATTTGTTTTGTAGATTTCAGAGGCACTAGATGTGGTTTTACTTGTCTTGCGCAGATCCGTTGCTCTTGAGGAAATTTATTTAGATAATACAGGCCTGAAATGGTAAGTTTTGTTTTGAACTTTTTTTTTCTGAAGTAATGTGGATTTGGATATTTCTTAATTATATTTCATTTAGGATGTTGAAGAAAGTTTAAAATTTCCTCTACTCTAATTTTTTTATATTTCACATTACAATTAATAAGAGATATAACATTATAATAAATGATAGAAAAAATTAATTTCCTATTTTTGATCCTTTAACTTAGATTTTAAATTTTAACTGTAAACCAACTCACCATTTTTTTGTTTCTTTGGTTCAGTTTCAATTTGCAAGGTTTTGTTTAATTTGCATTTTTTAAACATTTGGAAATATGATTATAAAAATTATTTTATGAGGTATCAGAATTTTGCAGCAACTTGACTGAATCATGAAAAACTTCGTAGGAAATACTGCTTTAATCCTCTATTTCTAGTATAAATATAATTTTAGCATAAACTGCCAATTAGTACATTGTAATAATAGAGATAAGTACTAATAATTTTGCTGTTATTTTTACCATTGTACATTATTAAATAAGCAATATTAAAACTTCTGATAAACATTTTCTTAATACATTGCAATTGAAATAGGTTGTTGGTTAGATTTTTGATTTCTTAACAATTAATTAATTTGATGGATATATTACCTATTAATGGTAAATAATTTTTTTCAGGGATTTTGCATATAAGTTATCGTTAGCTCTTATTGCTAATCCTCACACACCTCTCCATACTATAGATTTATCAAACAATTTAATTGAAGATAAAGGTAGGTATTATATGATTTTAAGATTCTTATATAAAATAAAAATTTTTTTAATATAAAATTAATAATATGTTACTCTCTGAAAATATTCAATTTATTTATTTTGGAATTTCAAGGATTTATGATTTATAGTTTAGAAGTTATAGTGTGCTAAATAATTAAAGTAAGAATAAGTTAAGTTTCAATTTATTAAATTAATGTATTGTTTTTTAGATTAAAACTGGGATCTTGTAATTTTTACTCTGAAAAAAATCAACAGATATACTGTCTATTTTCCTAAGTTTTATTGCTGTAACAAATATAGTGATTAATAACCTTATCTTTTCAAGCGAAAAAAGAAAAAAAATTTTTTTTCTTCTTAATTCTTTAGAATGCTGTATATATGTGGTTGCTCAGATTCATAAACACAATTATCTTATTTACAGGAATAAACAGTCTTTGCGGAATTATTGCCAAAATTACGCAAGGTTAGTACTGATCAGCTTCTGTATTTTATTAATAGTTAATGGCTTATGTCCAATAAATGTCTTTAGATTAATTTTTCATTGTTAATTATTTAGAGATATACATTAAGTGTGCTGGTAATGTATATGACAAATGAGCATTAGCAATTCAAAACTATGAGCTTGATATTATTATTATTTTTTTAAGTCTTCAGAAAAAAAAACAGTAAATGATTACAGGTAATTTTTTAACAATAATGTGTGGTCCTTGGCCTTAAAAATAAGCCACTACTGTCTTTTAATTGACACAAAAGTTTTATTATACATAACGTGAAAGCTGTACCTAACAAGTACATGTAGGTTTAGGGCTCTAGAGCTTAGACTGAGCCTTTTTTAATTTTTAGCATATATTTTAAACAATATAATCCCACTGCCAAAACATATCACAGCATGGAAAAATTTAACTGGCTCACATAAACTTTTAAATTTCTTTTTAAACCTTTCAACTGATGTTTAAAAAAATTCTATGAGAGTTTCACGAAATTCTGCTAAGTACAAGACTTTCTATTAGAAACAAATAATCTATTTGAAACATTCAAAAAAATTAACAAAAATAAATACAGTTGTATAGATATAAAACAAAATGAAGTCCATTAACTGACTAATGAATTTAGACATTAAAACAGATCATGTGCGAAATCCACACTCAAATACAGATTTATCACAAATGATTTTTCTCAAGTATTTACTAAAAAGGACACCTGGAAATTCATAAAATGATATATATGATGTATTTTTTAAAATATTATTATTTACAAAATTTATAAACTTACATTGATGAAAGATTTTAAAATACTTAATTTTCTTAATTATTTAAAGGTGCTGGTCAACTGGGAGGCACTGTAGGTCGTCTGCAGAAGGGCTTGATCCATCTGAATTTAAGCAGAACAGGCCTCACATCAAAAGGCATCAACACCCTTGCTCATGCTCTTTCATTAAATCGTGCCATGCCTTCAACTCTTACATTCCTTAATCTCAGTGATAATCTCTTCAAAGATGATGTTAATGTAAGATAACTTTTTACTGACTATCCTTTGCTGAATAATTTTGTTTAGTTGTTATTTTATATAATGTTCAGTTTAATACACTTCTTCACTGCATTTAAAAGTGTATCATGTATAGAAATTATTTAATTACCTTAACCTATTACAAATATGTTAATTAATATAGCACTTTTATAATGTAAGACATTTTTAACTGTTCAGAAATATCGAGGCATCATTAATTTCAAAGTTATAACTCTTTGTACATAATATTTTCTATCTTGTTAATCCAAGCCTCTTAAATAGCAAGTACCTGAACCAGTTAAAAAAATCTTTTTTTATCCCCATTTTTTATTGATTCCCGATTCCTAGGGCTTCTTCTTACAAGTAGGCATTTTTTAAAATTATATTAAAGATTTTAAAAAAAAAATAAGTATGGTTTTGGAAAAAAATTTGTTTTCTTCATATAATCATATCTTTAAAAAGAAATAAGATTTAAATATATATATATATATAGATTCAGTTCAAACTTAAAGATGACAATAAAAATTGAAATTCTTAGATGAATATTTAAACTTTAGAAGAAGTCCTTAAATCTTAAATATTTTTTTTAAGAATAAATAAATTCTTAGTGAATTTGCATACATTTTATGTCCATGCTCTATGTTTTTCATTTGGTTATATATTTGTTTGATTATTTATTACTTTTACAGAATTTGTATAATTTTCTGGCTCAACCAAATGCTTTGACACATTTGGATTTATCTGGAACTGAATGTGCATTAGATACAGTGAGTATTTTTATTTGTATTAAAAAAAAAATGTGTTTTATAAGTGTAGTATCTAATTGAACAAAAATAGGAAGAAAAAAAACTTAGAATTTTAAAAGCCATGAGTTGATAAATCAATTTTTGTATTAATTTTTTATATTCTTGTGTAAATAAATTATTTTTGCTCAATATTATAATAGATTACTATTCTTAAAAATTTAATTTTTAATGCATGCATTAATTATCCAAGTGTTTCTCAACTGAGGACCATGGGGGAAAAACCATTTATGTCAATTTTTCATTAAAATAAAAATTTTGTTGGCTTACTAATAAAAATTATGACAAATCTATAATGTGAAAAACGGATACCCCGTGCGTTATTACACAGTTAAGATGGGCCGTGCTTTGAGGAGAAAAACCTACCTTTCTGTGCGCAAACGGATTTTTTCTCTCCGAATCAGCTTTTATAGACATAAACCATTACCATCCTCATGGTCTTCAAGTGTAACACAGTAGTGGATCAAAGAATTTTTTCGAAATAAGAAAAGATAATTATCTTTATTCTAGATTTAATATTGTAAATAATTTATGTACACCATGTATGAATAAAAATAGTTAATTAAAAAAAGCTGTTCCCTCACCCTTTAAAATGTTTAAATATTAGGAAGCTGAGCGATATATAAATAAAAGCAAAATTCTTATCCTAGTATGAAATAGTAAGGTGCTCTGGCTGGTTAAATGTCAACTATGACTATGCTGTTTACTAAAATATAAAAATGAAATTTCATGTCTATTGTAGAAAATAAGTTTTCTTTTGGGCAATATAAAAGACCAAATGATTAATATTTATTTACTTAACTCTTATTTAAACAATAAAAAGAGTAAAATTTAAAAATTTCTTTTATTAAATTTTACCCTTTATCAATCTTTTTGTCTTTCAAGCTAATTTAGGTTCTATCATGTATTTTAAGGGTTGGAGTTGTATTGTCTAGTTTTACCTAATGCTAGCCAAATTTTTATTGGGAGAGAATAATCCATGTTTTATTGGCCATGTAAAAGTCTCTCAATGTTAATTAAAAGGTCTTTCTCTTGTTTAGAAGACCTTGTTAAGCAGCACATACATTTATTTATGCATATGTATATTTAGTAGCACCAGTTACTAGCTTAAATATATGCCAACTCGACAGTTATTGTTATATGGATGCAAGAAATTTTTTTCCCTCCAGTTATTAATAGCAAAGTTGTTTTTGGAATTGCTTTTTGATGATATAATAAGCAAGTATTTTTCTTCTATTTTGCGGAAAAGAATTTGATTTTTGTTGATAAGTTTTAAAAATTTCTTCAGCTTAGTGTTAATTTTTTTTAAGTATTTCTTTTAGCGTGCAGTTGTATACTATTCATTTTTCAGTCTTACTTGTTTTATTGTCCTTAACTAGGTGTTATTGTCTTTATTTATATTTGTTCTATAAATGTGTAGATATTAATTTTTAAAATGTTTGGTGATAGTTAATTTGATATTACTTTTTAAGGTATTTGGTGCTTTACTCCGTGGTTGTACACAAAAATTAGCAGTTTTAATATTGTCCAGGAATCAGTTCTCTGCTAAGAAGTCAAAAGAAGTTAATGTTCCTCCTTCATTTAAAGCTTTTTTCTCAAGCACAGTAGCTCTTAAACAATTAAATATGTCTGGAAATAAATTGCCTGTAGAAGCATTAAAGTAAGTTAATTGATTAGTTCCTTCATTAATTAATATCAAAAGAAATTTTTTTGTTGTACTGTTATTTTATAAGTTTTTATCATGTAAAGATTTATACTTTAGTTGCATAATTTTTTTTTACTCAAATGAGAATTTGGTTTAAGTTTTCTTTAAAGTTTTCAATGTGTTATATTTATACATAAATTCCATAATGCAAAATTTTTCCTTTCATATTCATTGATCAAATCCCTTAATTTGACATTATTGAATTTCTACACATAATTGCTTTTATAAAACCGCGCTATGTAAATGTGTTAGGAAGTAATAAAGTCAAAATTAAAAGTATTAGTCAAAGAAAATCCTGAAAGTACTAAGAATTTATTTTTTTATTATGTATTTATTTATTTTTTAAAAAACTCATGTAAAATTATATTTTTATAGATATAACTTGTACTTATTAAGACTGTAATATCAGAATTTATCATTTTGTCTTTTATTTGTGTTAATTCAGAAATGACGCTGCCATCGCATTGCTTTTAGGAATTACCTCTCTCTTAAAAGGAGTCATTCTTATTCTAACTGGCGATAAGTAAGGTTGTCCAGCTTAAGACCATTTGTTTGTTTATATTACATTTTCCTAATTTTTAATAAGTGTTATTAAGTTTAATTTTGGAGTCTATTCAATAAGTCTATATTCAATGAGCGCAGAATAACTGCAGAATTATTTAATTAGGGTTGCTAGGATAAAAAAAGCATATAATTTATGGAAGTTTCATTGCTTTTGAAAGGAATTAAAATACCCTTTAATTTAAAAAAAGGGGGGAAATTGTTTTAATTATTATTTTTTTTAAACTAAAAAGCATGAATATTTCTATTGTTTTTAAATTTTGTAGAAATCAGAAAAAAATTATTTTACAGGGCTATGCTGTTAGGACTAGCCTGCAATGAAATAGCCACAGATATTTCTCTTGATCTTAGTAATAATGAGTTAAAATCTCATGGAGCACTTGTTCTTGAGTCATGTTTACCTGGAATAAGATGCTTGTGCAGTTTAGACATAAGTGATAATGGTAAGTACAGATTTTTTTAAAATTATGATTTACAGATTCTTCTTTTATTTTGAGCATCAGGAGGAAATACTTTAAAAGTACTCATCTTTAACCCATATAAATTTGATTAATATATACTGAAGAATAAAGAAAAAATATTTGAATCTGGTAATTTTTTTAAATGTCATTTTAGTGTTTGGATTATTTTTCTAAATGGATACTTAAATGCTCAAAAACACAAAGTGCTTTAAACTGCTGTATATCTCCCAAAACAATCAAAGTCCTTGTAAAATAATTTATTTTTAAAGCAAAACTATTTATACCCACTTCCTTGCAGACAATTTTTCTCCATAAGTCATGAAAATTGTGTATGTTGTTAATATTTTTTGTTGCATTATATATACCTTTATAGATAATTTGATATTTAACTAATTAAAGTTAGCAAATTTATTTTGCAAAATAAAACTATTGTCATTTGAAAAAATTGTTATAATTTATCTTGTTAAATATTGACAATATCTGCAGAACATTTGTAATTATCTGAAGTTTGTGTTCTTGAACATTCAATATAATTCTGCTCCTGAGCTGAAATTGTTATTTATACAATATTACTCACCTAATAAAATTATTTCTGACTTCAAAATATATGTTTAAATATTTTTTTTATTATAATTATAAAATTTACTTAAAAATGTAAATACAGAGTTGTAGACTATGTGAAAGAACAGTTTTTGTACATAAAAGCTGATTCAGAGAAAAAACGGTTTTGTGTGTAAAAAGGAAAGGATTTTTCCACAGAATGACCCATCTTTATAGCGTAATAACTCTTGGGGAGAATCGATTTTTCACGTTATTGATTTGTCAAAACTTAGTAATTTTTCAAAATGCAATAGATGATGATCAGTAATTTTTCAAAATGCAATAGATGATGATCCAATCATCAGTTTTTGAAAAATATACATGAACCCTTCTTTCCCCTTAATCTTCAAATAATAATTTATCTAATATTTTAAAATCTTTATAACACATAAATTTTTTTTTTACTATTTTGTTTGTTTGTTCCTTATTGTCTTTTCTTTTATTGTGTAAAGCAATTTACTACTTATCAAAAAAGTAGTTCTACCATTTTTACCAAACTGTAAAATGTAAACATAAGCTGCGGTTTTAATTACTTTTGAAATTAAACTGTTATATCATATTTCTTAGTTTGATATTCATACGTTCATACGTTTATTAATAGAATCCCGAGCAAGGGCATGTATATTCTTTCCTTCTCTGTACTATCTGTCCTCACTGTGGGAGCGACGTTGGCCCACCTAATATGGTGCCCCTGAAAGAGAGGCGAACAAAATCGCCCTGTATATGCCTGAATTGACGGATGTTAACATAGGCGGGCATTAGGGAAAAAAAAAACTTTTATTAATAGTTCCCAGTGGTAGAGATATAAAATTTTTTCATAATTTTGACAAAGAAATGTTCATTTTATGCTGTTATAATGCAGATAAAAAGTGGGTAGAATAGTGGCCACCGTGCATTCATTGTGCCTGATGAGCTAGGCACACTTATTACATCCCATCCTCATCCCCTTTTCTGTGCCCAAAGCTATAGGAAGTATGGTACACTCTTGTTTAATTGTCACAGCTTTTATTTAAGAAATAACATTTTATCTGTAATAGTTAAACATAATTATCAAATAATTAATTTTGCTTTTGAATATATACGTAGTTTTTTTTTTTTTTTTTTTAAACTTGGTTTTATCAAAGAAAAAAAAATTTTTTTTTACTGTCAATATCAATTTTTTCCTCCATCTTTTCAAACAGGTTTTGATGTAGATTTAGCCAATATTGTTAATGCTGTTGCCAAAAATAAGTCCATCAAACATCTATCCCTTGGTAGAAATTTTATGAACATTAAACCTAAGTAAGCATGTTTTGTTATTATATTGACTTATTGTTAACTCATAAACATTAAATAAAAGTATTTTTAATTCCTAATTTTGAACATGCAGTAAATTGTTATTCATATTGGAAATATTTTTAGGTACATGACACGTGTTATGGATTCATTGGTACAATTAATTCAAGAAGAGGATACAGTTCTTGAATCATTATCGCTTGCTGATTCAAAGCTGAGGGGTGACGCTTGTGTTGTGATCAATGCTCTTGGTAGCAATCAGTGTCTAACAGCTATTGATATAACGTACGATTTTTAATTGTCTTTTTTAAATTTTTTTTTATTAAATATTAATTTATTTATTGCTTTGAAAATGAGGCTCTGTTTTCTTTTTGCCTAATTAAATAATTGATTTGATTGAAGATCGTTTCCTCTTTTCTAATTATGTTATTAGTTTTTTCTATAACATATTAAGTTAACACACTCCTATCAGATATGTATAATATACACGAATATTCGAGCGCTGTTCACAAAAAATATGTTACTATCGCAGAAAATTGTTTAGTAGCACTCATTATAAACGAAAAACAACCCCTATTTTACCCTGCAGTCAATATATTTCAGCATTACTGAAAAATTTTAAGTATTACTTATTAAAAAAAAATTTAAACATAAATTCTCTGATCAATCAGGCCACCAATTTTGCGAAGATTGATTTGAAAATTTCTTTCTCTGCTCCTCCAGCCCCACTTTTTTCTTCAATAACACCATTGCATTTGACTTTCAGGCATCTATTAACCAATATAGAGTTTTAGAAAAATTAAAATATTTTTTAAAAAATTGGGGATTTTCAAATTTTGCTGAAATAGATGGTGACAATAGGGTTCAAACTAATTTGAAAAGATAATTAATATTTTGGTATTTAAGAGTTAATTATAATTGCTTACAGAAAGTTTTTTAATAGATTTTCTGTTTTGAGAAAGTTTTTCATTTTATCAAAATCTGCCCTTAATTAGAATATGTATATAAAATGAATTTAAGCACAAAATTTTTATTACCTTCAATTGGTAAAAAGGTTTATAGTGTAACCCATCATTTAGTACAAATTAGTTATATAGTGTTATTAGTTATATTAGTGCTGGTATTCAGTGTTATGAAATCTGTATGGGAAAGAATTTGATTACTTATTAAGGGTGGTAATAAAATAATTCAGATTTATAATAAACTTTTTTTTAGTTTGCAGGTAAGGACGAATTAACATAAAGTCTGCTTTGGTTTAAAGCTTTTTATGTTTCTTGTGGGAAAAATATAATGAATTATCACAAAGCTTTTATGTAAAATAAATAAAATACAAATGTTTTCTGATTGATTTTGTAGTTTATCTACATTTTTGTATTTCATGTAAAATAAAAAAAAAATAAAAAAAATAGAAATATTCTGTAACACAATAAAGTCTTAACTAGATGGAACTCAACTAATCAGAATTTTCAAAGTTAGTTATTTAAAATAAAGGAAAAATTTCTTGCAATAAAATCAGTGTTCTTTTGTCTTTGTATTCCTTTTCTGTAGCTATTGGAAGAAAACAGATGTGAATTATCAAATATTTTCTTATAATTTTTTGGACTCATGGAATTAAAGATAAATTACTTGTTTTATAGTGGAAATTATATGGGTGGCGCTGGTGCTAAAACACTTGCAAAAGCTTTGCAAATAAACTCTAAACTAAGATCTATTCTTTGGGATAAAAATGCAACTCCACCTCAAGGATTCCATGATGTAGCCTACGCTCTGGAAAAGTGAGTTTAATTTATTACCTGCTTCAATAAATAAGTGAAAGATCATTTTGGATTACAAACAGGATAATATTTTTGAGACACAAATTTATGTGATTATAAACTTCGATTAATAATTGATGAACAAGTAAGTCGATCAACTACTAGTTATCTAATATAGATCCTTTTTATAATTTGAGCGATTAATGATTTGAGTGTAATTAAGCGGAACAGAATAACATTTTGATTAAGTTCTGATCAAGACATATGGATAATTTTTGCTTTAATATCTTCTGCCCTCATGACAAATCTCAACTTTTTTTTATTCTTGGGTAATTAGTACATGTTGATAAAAGAGGAGAATAAATCTATCAAGACTTCAGTCTTTTTTCTCTCTAACATTAGTGTTTAAGAACATTAGTATTAAGTTCATTTAGCCAAATATTTTAATCTTTACGATTCACCTTTTTAGGATAAAACCAATTCATAAATGCCTTTAAGGTGTAAAATACATGTAGTTTTCAAGCAGTACCAGTGTATTGTAACTTAAGCCTGGGTATTTCTCATCAAAAAGTTGTAACAGTAGTTTATAAATTTATTTTAAGCATTATCTTAACACTTTTAAATTTTTAAAGATATTGTAGTTTTTAATTAGTTTTCTAAGCACAAATTTTTTCTAGACAAAATATACATAAATAATAATTTTTGAGAAAATTGGACTTCTGGTGATTTTGTTTGATTTTTAAATCAAATTTTATTGAAACCTGTCCTATTTTAAAGAATTCTACAAACAATTTTATCCAAGTTTAATATTTGTAAATATTTTGTTGGTCACATCATGAATTTACACAAAAAATTACATTGTTTATACAATTATATATATATTTTTAGGAATTTTACTCTGAGATACATGCCCTGCCCAATATTTGATGCAACAGCAGCTATGAAAATTGCTCCAGAAAAAACTGAGTCAGCTTTAAAAAGGGTATTTATGTTCTATTAGCTTAATCTTCCAATAATTTATTTTAAACTATGTCAATTTTATATATTTTCTTTTTGAAACCTTTTTAGATTGAAGATTGCTTACATCGTAATGTTTCTCCCAAGAAATATATAAATGGTCGACAATTCCGCCTTCAACAAGGATTCTTACTAAGCTCAGCACAACAGGTATATTTTATTACTTGACATTTTTCCATTAAGCAATTGTAAGCCTATTAAATTCAGAGGTTTTATTTGCAGGCCACATTTAGTTTATGAATGCAGATATTTCGGATCTGAGATTCTCTTTTGGACTTAGTTGTTACTGATAGATCTAACAGATCATAATAAAGCTGTTATCTGTGAAAATAGATGCAAGTTATGCAGAAATTTTCAAAAACGAATTTCTCTTCTCACTAGCTTGATTAGTAAAGAAGAGTGAACAACACACTAACAGACTCAAATTTTTTTTTGTTTTATTTAATTTCTAATTTTTTTAAATATAATTTGGCTGCATATTCATTAATATTTTTCTTAATCCTCTAAACTTTAAATATCTATGTAAGCAAATTAATATAACATTTTCCTCTCCAAATGCTTTGTTAGAAATATTTGTCGGGCTTGAAAATGTTCTGAGATTTATACAAATGGCTAGATGACAAGAAAATTTCATGAACATACATTATGATTTGAAAACATTTTTCTTGGTAAGGATTTATCATTCCTTAGAATCAACCTTTAACTGTAAATATTAAAATTTATAACTGGAGATATGCATCTTTTTGAACTTTTCTAAAATCTTATTGCAAATAAAATTCTTCCTTAATGATTCTTAAATTAATATGTTCTTTTCATATTATTTGTAGAATGTTGATCGATTAATGGTACATTTGCAAGATTCTGTTAACAATTTAAAGAGAGTTACACCTGAAGGGGCTACTAATGATGAAATAGAAAGAGTTGAAGGTTTCTTGAGTGATGCCAATAATGCAAAGCAGGTGAGCTAGGTTCATATTCTGTGTATTACGATTGTACTTTTTTTTAAGAGGGGGAGTGGCTGAATGAGTACTGTGATTTGTCATTCATAAATTCTTGTTCAGTGCTCACACATAACTGGAACTTTTTTTAAAAAAAATAAGCTTAAAATTCTTTATTTTTATACATTGTACTTTAATATGGCAGTGATATGAAATTCCATTGAGTTTTAAATATTTGAACAGTTTATTGATTTTAGAAGAGAAATCTCATCAAAATTTTTTTGTCTCTGTAGCTTTTAACTAGGTTGCATGAGGTGGTATTATTGCAAGAAGAATCTGGAAATGCAATTGAGAAAAGGCTACAAGATTTTGTGAAAGAACTTTTGGATACAATCGAAAACCACCTGATAGTAAGTTTAGTTGATTTTATTCATTTTCCCTTTCTTTTTGCTAATTTATCATTCTTGTAATATGCTTTTTTTTTAAAGTCTATTAAATTTTATATGTTGAAAAATTTCTTCACTTTTTTTTGTAGATCATCCAAACTAAAATTATTTTTTATTTGTGAATTTTAAAAATACCTTACTAATATCCAAATTATATGTCTTTTCTTTATTTAGAGTACAGCATCTTGCATGCTTAAGTGTGTGGAAGATCAGTGCCCTAACATCATAGGTGACGATGTAAGTTTTCTGTGCTTAAATACTTAATTTATATTAATTACGAATATTAAAAATGCTTTTTTTTTAGTTTTTTGTGTGTAAAAAACTAGGGTGATAATTTAGATTAAATTATGATTTTAAAAATGAAACATTTAATTTAAAATCTAAATCAGAACCAAAACATTATAGAACAATGTACTTATTAAAAAATCAATACCTGACATTAAACTAAACTATATGTACTGAGATTTATATCATTCAAGATACATTGCAAAAGAAAAAAGAATCTTTAGGATCAGATACCAGCTTATATCAAAAAAAAAAAAAAAAAACTGTCTGAACAAGAGATCCAATACGCTCACTCTTAACAAATATGCATAGCAGTTTCCAATTTCAAAGAACATAAATAATTCTGGATCTGTAAACCTACTTACATATTTAAAAAAATAAAATAAATAAATGAAGCAAAAGAAAAAAATCCAGTTTGTAAATTATATATTTGCTCTGCACCCTTCCTAGTTAATAGCTTAATTGCGGGATTAAAAAATTAAGTTGAATGATTTCATTTTGTAAATGACTTAATTTCAGATTTATAACCAATTTGTTTATATTTTGTTTTGCTACCTCTACTTTTAAAGTTTAATGCTTATACCGATCAAATAATTTGCTTTTTCCTTTCAGTATTTTTCTTTTATCTCAAAATTTATGCATAAAAAAATCTTACTCTCATTTATTATGATCACTACTTATTGTGAATCAGTAATTATGATTATTAATTAGTGTATTTGAAAGGACTCTTTCAGATACATTGGTATTACTTATTGTTATTTTATTAATGGTAATAGACCTTAAAAGTAATAATTTAAAATATTGAATTTTTTTATAATAATTTTTACTATTTTTATACTTATATTTTAGGTTCGTCGAGATTTAGAAAAATTGTGTCAAGATAGGGGAGTTATTCCCATCGACTTTGTGAGACATTCTTTGCTTGAACAAACTGGTACAAGTATTATAAACAAAGTCAGGTAAGAGCTACTTACTTAAAAAACGGATTTAGTGTGATACCTAATTTTATATATCTATTTAAAATGAACATTAAGTGGAAAGTGATATTAATCTTATTTCAATTGATGATTTAGCTTAATCATTTTCTAACGTTATAAAAAATTTTATACAACAAAGCTTACAGCAGAGCAAATGAGTAACTTTCTCATTAAAATCTATTTAAATTTTTCAAGTTTCAAATCTTATTAAATTGAAATTTAATTATTTAATGTATTTTTCACTAAAATATTTTTATTACTATTTTGATTTAAACTTTAATTAAAAAATGAGAAAAAAAACTTTTATTTACTTGCGTTATCAATAAACTAATATTTCTTTTAAAATTATCATGGAAAGTTGAAAGTAATTAAACTTATATTTGTTTCAACAAAAATTATAGAGCAATTTTTTATTTATTTATTTAATTTATTGACATTTTTTAGGTATACCCCCATATTTCTACTTCAATATAATATTTGATTGATATGCTCTTAATTCTTATAAGTGAAGAACATTATATAATATTGATGTACTCTGAAGATTTAAAATTGATGTGCTCCTAATTTTTATTAGTGAAGTAAACCTATCTGTTGCTGCTCATGTGTCGGACAGAATACTAGATGAAATAATAGAAACTTTATCTCGAAGTCATCGAGAATTGGTAGGTAGCTTTTTTTTGTAAAATTTGCTGTGGAAAACTTTTAGCAAAAATGTGATTTGAATAATTAAATAAATTAACATCACTGTTTTACAGCATGATCAAGTTAATCAACAACGGTGCACAACTCCTGATGTTTTGCGTGGTGGTATATGTGTTGAAAGTGGTCTTAGGATAAGTCACAGTGGTGATTCTCAATTGGATAGAGATAGCTATAGTGAAAATTCAGATTCACCTCTAGTAAGTATATTTGAAGTATTTCTCTGCCAAATTGAAATTAATTTAAGATTTTACACTTAATCTTTTAGTTGAATTAAATTTAATTATAAATATTTCTATCATGCTCTCAGCAGTTGGCATGGCTTAATTTGGTAAGTTATAAATTTTCTTAAAATAAAAGTACTTTAAATTATCTTCTTTATTGGTTTTTTTGTATTATATTTGTCCTTTTATTTCTTTGCATGGATCATTTTATTTTTTAATGTGACTTTGTGTTATATGACTTTTGTAGTTTTTTTAAATAATTTTAGATAGCCAAAAACAGTCAAATTATTATTAGATACTTTTAGAAAGTCCATTTTATTATGTTTGTTTCAGTTCAAGTAATGTTAGAAAAAGTTTTTTATGTTATTCCAGATACTTTATTTTTAAATTAGTTATGTAAGTTACTTTTGTCATATAAAGCTGATTGATAGCCAACTTTTTTTTAAATATCTTTAAGCACTATTACGATATATTTCCAAAGAATAGGTACTATTGAAATTGTTATGTCCTTAGTGCAAGCAAAGAAAGTAAAGTTATAGAATAATTTAAATATAATATAAAATTTTGATACAAAAAACTTTTCAGAACAAATATAATTGCACAGATGTGCATTTACAAAAATGCTAGTTAATAATATTGCTAATTAATAATAAAAACTGAATATTTTCTAAAGGAAATATCGCTTTTTTTTTAACCGATAATAATGCATACATTTTATCTAATAGATAATAATGCATAAATGTATTTATTGATTTGTTATAAAAAAATTGAGATTAATAAAAATTGTTTAATTTACCTATTCTCCTCGTATTCTCATGGTATGAAAGTAATTTCATTTTCTAACTTTTTTAATAGTTGTTTGCTAAATAAGTTTTGAAAAATAATTAACATTTAGAAAGAGAAAGTTACCATCATATTAACGATATGTTGCATATGGCTGTGAACCACAGTTCTAATAAATTTTAAAAGTCTTGTTATCACTTATGTGTCCACATGGCCGAAATTTGTTTGTGTATTACAATAAATAATTGAGTTTTAAAATAATGCTGGTTTTGAGTCAAAGGCGATGCAAATAGTTGAAGTTGAATATGTGTTAATCAAACTCTCTTATATGCTTTGAATCTAATGCATGTAAAATTCCATCTCCTGATCTGCATGTGTTTTTGTAACAAAATGCGGTTTCTTTTGCACCCTTAAAGAAATGAGAATTGAATAAAACCTTCTGAAATTTGCCCTGTGACAAATACTTAAAGATTAAACTGTAATCAAATTTTTTAAAGAATTCATTTTATTTAAAATTCCAACACTGAATACATGAGTCACATAAAGTAACTTAAGAAATTTAAAAGTGTAGCCTAAGTTGTGCAAATCAATTAATTACTTGTAACTGGAAAAAAACAAAAATTTTATCGAAGGTTTTATATTGCATTTTACTCTATTTTAATTTTTGAAAAAAATTTCTTAAAGATTTTGCTACATAGCTATCCATAATTTTTTATATATTTGGTTTGTTACTAGGCGAATCAGAATTACTTTTTCAAAGATAAATACATTTTCATGCAGACAAATTTTCATACATAAAATAAAATATGCTGCATCTTTAAAATAAGCAATTTTTTTCTTTTTTGTTCAGAAATAAACTTGATAATTATTGGCTATGTATCCCATGTATGTTTTACTGAAATTCTTGAAAATCACTGTCAAATAACTTTTGTGATAACAGCATGAATAGCTGCTGAAAAAAATTATTTTATAAAGACATACCAAATAAGTGCAAAAAGAATCTGTTTAAAGAAGTAAAAAAATATTTCTGGAATGTTGCTTATAACTTATTTTAAAACACATTATTCCTGAGAAAGATTAAGCGATTTTTAAAAGTAAATCAGATTTATCTATTTAAAATGTTTTTAATTATTAAAAATTAACACTGACGATTAAAATAAGAATGTTAATTAATCTCAATGAAATTTCCTTAAAATTTAAATTAGTAAATTTAAATCATATAATTAGGAAATATTTAAATTTCATATGGTGCTTAATCTAAATCTGCTAAACTGTGTTGATATTAAGCATGATAATTTCAATATTTATGTTTATTTTTCAATATCTGAGCTTTGTAACTCATATGTTTCTATTAAGTAATTGTTTTTAGTGTTCTGCATATAAAAGTTTAATTTGTACATTCAGGCAACACCCAAGCTTACTAACAAACGAAAAAGTGTGCATGCCAGAAAGCTTAGACCTCAATCAGTTGTTGGTAAGTCCTTATAAAGGTATTACCTATGTTATTAATAAATATTTTAAAATTGTGTTTTTTCCTTGATTAAACAAATTCTATATTAACCTCTTTTTAGAAATATTTTATAATCGCCTAAATCTTATTTAATGTATTCATTATAATATGCATGATATGTGTTCAACTTTTATTTAAAATTAATTTCTAACCAGTAAATTTTATGATTATTTTTTTAATATTTTTTACATTAAGTTTTAATCTAATCCTTAAACTACATTTGTTTCAAGCATGTTTTTAAAAAAAAAATTTATTTGAAGAATTAAAGTGGCAAAATATATTTTTTTGATTACTTGAATTTCAATGTTGTAATTTTCCCTTCACCTTTTTTCCCAAAAATTTATTGAAATTGATTTGAAAAGATTGATAAAATTTCTTATGCTAGTTATACAGTTTATTCTTTCTTTCTTGTTTTTAAAGACAGATGGCCACATGTTGACTATTTAAGGTCTGCCGCATGTGCACTACTAAACTTAGAACAGTTTTCATTAACATATTGTGTGATTTTGCATGTTAGAAATTAATTTCAGTTTTCTTTTTTGACTGAAAAACAAAAACTGCTGTTTTTAAAAATTAAGCCTGAATATTTGATATTGCTAATAATTTAAATTTTCCTTATCACTTTTTTTTTCTTTTTTTCTGAAAAATTAGCTTTGCTGTTACTTATGTTGAAATGTGATTCACTTTTTAGAATAAACTTAGTCATCCTCAATAAACTTTAGAACGAATATTATTTAAGAAAATTCTTTTATAAGATGTCTTATTTCTTACTGTAACTTGTATTTTACTCATTATTAAATTTTTTACTTGTTGATAAACTAAATTGCTGTTGTGCAATTCTCTTATTTTTGTTTTACCAAGTCATATATATTGATATTTTAATTGAAATTTTACTGCAGTTTTGTTGAGGCTTGTCATATTAAAAATATTTCTTAATATTAGAGGAAAAAATATTATTTCATATTCTTCAATGCTGTTTGCTTTTAATATTCAGCCAATTTATTTTAATGACATTATAATATTAAAATAATTTAAGAATGTGTTATTAATTTATTAATATGTGTTATTAAGAATGTGTAGGAACTTTTTACAACAATATATTATACTAAACTATTTCACATATAAGAGAATAAATGATTTAAAAACTATGTTTTAGTAGCACTTTTTTTTTATCTGCATCAGAAGATAATTATTTTAATTATAATGATTTTTCTGTGTTTTGAACTCGTAAATTTTTTTTTTCTTTTTCTGGAATATTGGTTTCATTTAGTTGGCATCTTAAAAATGTGTAGAATTTTGAAAGTGAAACAACATAAATTAATATTTATTATTTAAAAAATAAAGCATGAAGCATATTTTGCACTACATTTAAAACTCTATTAAATTTTTTTAAAAATATTTTATACTAGTGTTTATTAAAAGAAGTCTTACATAGCCTGAGCACGCTATAAGGATTTCAAATTATTAGCCTGTAAAAAAAACAAATATTAAAAGTATTCGCCAATTTTCAAAAGTCTTTACCAAATGCAAATCTTAGTTAATCGCCAAATTTACAATTTTATCACATTTGGCAAGGTAGTGAGTACTTAGTGTGGGCTCTGCATGGCTAAAGCACATAAATTTTCAAGTGGAATTTTGATTTGCTGAATTTGTTTATAAAATTATTTAAAAATTATAAAAAAATTTTATTTCAACGTGTTTCATCCATAGTAAAGTTGAATCTTTAGATTTTTGTATTTTACATGCAATAATAATGTAATGTATCATATTGTTCTGAATTTATTTTAAGCTAATAAAAAAATTACAGAGAGCAATTTAGAGTTCTAAATGTTGTATCATTATTTTGTAATGGATTTAAATTAACAAATATTAACAAAATGCTGCACTTACAAGATTAAAATTTATATTTAATATTTTTATTTTCTTATTTTATAGATAGTGTAGAAGGTATAGCTGCTGATGATATCCCTGATCTTTTACCTAAAGATGAAGGTAATATTTTGAATTCTGATTCAGTATTTCTTCATATTTTTTTAATTCCTCATTAATTATATGTTAAGTTTAAGTTTTCTGAAATTAATTTATTAATTCAGTAACAATGAGGTACAATTTATTGAATTTTAAGAAAATATCATCTTTTGTATAAAATTTGTGTTTTTTTATTTTTGTTTATTCGTCAGAATATTGTCTTAATTTTTCTTTAGTGTTAAACTATCTTAGTTTAATTGAAAATGTTTATTAAAATTCCATTAACATTAAAGGAAAAAAATAAGTTAAACTATCATGGTTATCAATTAATGTATATTTTACTTCCCCAACTTTTGAATTCTATTTATTTACTTTGACATTATTCTCTGCATTGATGTCACAGTTTGTGTTTTGTTGTGTTATATGATATCACTTAAGCTTGCATAAGTGGTTGAATTTGTTTCTACCTCCCTCTCCCTTCCCCAACCTAAACTCTTAAGAAATATGGCAAATTACTCTTATCTTCAATTTTTGGCTACTTAACATTCCTTTATAAGTGGATGACAATTCTGATGAAGAGATCATATTTATATTCATTAAAATGTGTATACTGTCACTTTTAGTGCTAAGCTTTCCAAACAGTTATGATTATCATGTAAAATTGATAAAAATTTCTTAGTCTTCCTGCTTTTAAGATTCCTCCATCATTAAGGTACTTCTAAATTTGCTAACTTTTTAACAATTTAAATGCTTTGATAAATTTATGAAAAAGGTAATTTTTCAAATTGCGTAATTAATTTTTAGATATTGATTTGTAATTTTAATAATTTTTCTTAATAATAATTCTTTATAAAGAACTCAATCTGAGTGGTATGACCTATTAATTTAAATACTGTTGAATGTGATCTATTTGTCTTAAAGCATGCTTTTTGTTGTTTCCTTACTGATTCTTGTCAAATATTTAAAAACTTAGATTAATAAAAATAAGTAATAAAAATTTTTTTTTTCTTGTTTTGTATGCATGTTAGTTTTAATTTGTAAAAAATGTTTTTTTAAAATTTTTCTCTTTTATGCATTATTTTTTTATAGATTAATCTTGTTTTTATTTTGTCTCATAGTTATATAATTCATTACATTTTGCGGAATGACTAGGGAGGCTTTCATACTGATTTAAGTTATTGAGATTTAAACCTTTTACAAAATCTACTTGGGATTCAAACTTTCTAAAATTTATGTTACCTATTTTTAAGTAATATTGTTTATATTGAGCTATGATGGCACTATAGTTTAGACTCTAAGCTGTCTTTGTGGAAGAGTTATATCATCAGTGATGGCTTAAAGCTCATCCATTTTCAGATTGATGTGTACCAGCTTGCCTGGGAATTAAAGTCAGGTGATACACAATGCTGACTACTTGTAACCTCCATGACCCCATAGCTGCAAATGGTCTGTTATAAGCCACAGGGCCATGGAAGTTAAAGTTTTATTTTTATTGTTTATAATATTAATCAATAGTTAATGAGATATCAGCACTGTACAATCTCTGCTTAACATGTGGAAAAATACTCAAACATGATTATATTTTTAGCCTCGCCACTGTCTTTTTCGTACTCTTTTGGAAATTAGTAGAAGCCTTCTTTTATTTACCTTCCATTTTCTGGCAATATTGCTCCAAGTTTTATTTTCATCTGTTTGTCACGTGTGGTCATTTACGTTAAACCCTGATGGAAGCAGGCTTGTGCCCCCAAATGATAAAATGCATTATTACTCTAAAAAAATTGTTAGTTTGTTCTAAAAACCAAGTGTAGAAAAGCTTTGTATCAGTATTAATTTTATTCAATGTCTGCTGCCATTTTCAGTTCTTTTTTTTAAATCTCCATTTTAATAAAAAAAATTTTTGTTGCTTTCTCTCATGTTTTTTGTTAAAGGTTTTTCTTTTCTAGCAATGTAATTTTTCAAATCAAATAATTGTGTGCAATAATTTAATAAAAAAATTTTTTTCCTAGAGAGTTTACCGAGTCTCTCCCCTATGTCAGAAAAATTGGAACATCTGGGCAAAGCTCGTCCAAAACGTCCTAAGACAAGAGCACCCACACGACCTGCAATTCAGGGTAAAGAAGTAAAAGATGAACCTCAAGATCTTGGAGAAGGTCTTGAAAATTTTTTCCGTCAACAAAGAAATTCTTTGTCAACTCCTACTCTCTCTCCGGATTCAGAAGATATTCGGTAAACTTGCATTTTAATATTTGCTTTACCTAACTGAATTCAAAATTTGTATTCTACTTTAGTTATTAGCCTAATAACTGAATTTATTTTTATTCTCTATGTGTTTTTTCTAAGCAAAAATGAAACTCATGGGAATTAATGTAAAAAAGATTTAAAAAAATAATTAGATTTTTAAACCTTTGGAAAATAAGAAATAATATTCAAAAATTTTTTCCCTATGTTCTGCAGGTACCACAAACAAATAATCAGCATAATGAATTTTAATGTTATACATTACATAAATTTGAAATAAAATTTTCTGAACCTGCGATTTTTCTTCTTTGATTACCTGTCATTTTTAATTTAATAAAATAATAGTTCCTTGCTACTTTGCTAGCACAAGGAACAATACAAATAAAAAACAAATGGAAAATGTTATTTTGAATATCAAAGAGAAGAACCATGGATTAGATCACTCCAAAATTTGAAGGAATTAATTTAAAGTTTTACATTACTTGAATTTTTTAAATGATATTTTCTAAATCTGAAATGCACTCCTTTTTTTGGTTGCCTTTCATTTTTGAGTTAATAAAATAGTGACTTCTTACGTGACTACTTTGTGGCTGGGTGGCGCAGTTGGTTTGTAGTCGGGTCTTCTGAGCCCAAGTCTGCGGGTTCGATCCCCGGCCCAGATACCGTATTTTCGGGATGCAGAAAATCCTCAGCGGCCATGTCGTATGATTATGCGCCGTGTAAAAGATCCCTGGAGTGCCTTATTGGCTCTTGGCATTTCCGGCAAAATTAAATTCCTAGTGCACTTTAGCATCCAAATAGAGTCTCGGTGCTGCCATCTAGTGTGGCAGAAACTAGATGTCCAAATTAACATGACCAACGGTATCTCACCCATTGTGGTGGTCCTGAAAGAGTGGATACCACCTCTGGAGAACGCACTAGGTCTGCTCATCGGCAAGACCGATAATGCAGCTCATTGGAAATTAAAAAAAAAAAAAAAAAAACATCTTACGTGACTATAACAAGGAATAATCGGAACAAAACAGACATGGAAAATGATAAAAGGCAAGCTTGAGAACTTAATACTACCAAGAACTTAATACTAAGAAAATAACTCCTCCTTCTACACATGAAAATAAGAATCATGCCAATATTTTAGTTTATAACTTTTATTGCCGATCGTTATTTTGAGTTTATTTTGTGTTGAGTAATAACAGGAGGAAAGGAATCTGGTTAATGAAATAAAAAAAAGATGTATACATTTATTTATTTTCTTCTTTTNATATAGGGTGGCACTCATGGTTGAGTGTTGTTGGGCCACGTAGATAGCAGTAGGAAGGCAAAAATATTTTATTAGCTTCACATAGTATATATTCAAAACAATTTCTATCAATGGCAGAGCTCAAATTAGCACTCCAAAACTGTGTGCTTATGTTTTTATCCTAGGGAAAGTAGCAAATGAACTTCCCTCTATTTTGTTATATTTTAGGGAAAATGGGAAATCTTAGTTTTTAGTAAAGGGAATATTTTGTTTGCTCTATTATGTTTATTAGTTTCTTGGTATACACTATGTTTCAGGTGTCCAATTTTTTTGAAAGGGGCAAAATTTAAACATTTTCAATAATTCTCAATTTTTTCCTATGATTAAAAAAAAAATTAATTTCTTCCACCCTGGCTAAATTTCTGTCTAGCTCCTTTTTAAAAGCTAAATTTAAATCTCCTCATATATTAATTTGATAACTCTTGAAATAGTATAAATTTTTTTTTCTAGCAAGTTATTGGGGTGGAAACTTTTTAAGATTTCAAAAATTATTTAAGTGGATGCATACCCAACATGTCCTCCCCCTCCCAAATGACCCCTTTGCTACTCACTATTCATCTGTATGTTCCTAGAGAAGGCATTATTAAATGTAATCAAGTAGTGATTTCCATATTTGTTTATTTTTAAATTATATTCTTGCATTGTATTTTTAGAGAAAGGGCTGGTAGTAGTAGCACATCTGTCAGTATGCTGAGTGGTGATATAGCATCATCTGATTATGTTGTTAAAGTAGATAAATCACCTGACAATGAAAAGAAAGAAAGAGGGTGAGTCTCTGACTATTACTCCACTACTTTTCAGGGGAATATTTTATGCCTCCTGATATAGAGGTACTTATATCTATAGCAAGCTTCACTGCCAGAGCTCTTCTAAGTGAAAAGCTAAGAGTAATGAATTTTACTTTTATTTTTATGAATCTCTTTTTAAATAGTTTAAAAATGTATGATACAAAAGGAAGAAGAATGATTGTAGAGAATGATTTGGAAATGTTTATATAGAAATTGTGCAATATTGGAACATTTTAAATAGTTGTTAGTTTCCTTCTGAAGAGTCCGTGTTTTTAATTTAAATCAAATAACATCAATGTTGAGATTTAAATTCGTTTTCTGATATTTCAGTGTTTTGAAATGTTAATTGAAACTTCCTTTTGTTCTGCCCGTATGTACATTGGATGCTTTTACTGTATAACAGCCATGGGAATTTACTTAAAATTTATATAACAAAAATGTGCAATACAATTGTTAATCCTTCTTTTTGGAAAAATACTTAATATGTTTTGTAAAATGATTTGTCAGTCAAATGTGTGCATTGAGCTTTGTCAGTGCAAAGAAACTTGTGCCAATAATGTTATGAAAAACTTGCTCTCTATACTGCCTCTTTTTTTAAAAAATAAAACAAATGTGTCAAATTTTTAACTTGTGTCCCTTTTGTTTCTGTTGTTGAGAAGCAGTTTTTTTCCTTCTCTTATTTGTATAATTAATATTATATTTAATTTTAGAAACTTCTCATGTTATATCTTGTGCCTTTTTTTTTAAATGAGAGAATAATTATTGGATAACTTTATTATAATACATAGTTACTTTGATATAATATAGCTTATTTTTACTTTAATAATCGGGAGATTTTGCAAGAGATTACTGTTCTTCTGAAATGTAACGTTAATGCTATTTGAGCTTCACTGAGCATGCTCAAAGTGGTGGAAATTAAAGTTATCGTTACCATTAACATAGGACAAACCTAAAGCAAAATCTTTCTATTATTTTGCATTTATTTACGGTATTTTATTTGTTCACTAAATCATGTGCATAAAATTGAAGTAAAATTGACTTTTTCAGTATAAGATATTTTTTTTAAACACTGATTAAGAAGTTATTCTAAAGGTATGTAGTTAGTAAAGGAAAAAAAAAAACTGTTATAAACAGTGTGCTCATCAAATTTTGCTCTTCCATTTTTTTTTTAACTCTTTGAACAATTTTTTTTAACAATTTTATAGTAATCATTTTTATTCTTTTTGAATGCCTAATGTGAAGAATTTATTATTTGATGTGAAACATTATTTATATTTTCCTATTGGTTAGCTATGAGGGATGACTATACTGCAGCTCATGAAATTTAATTCATTTTTAACTTTTATGAATTCAGTGCTGTTATTCTGGTTCACCTGTTGTACCAAATATTAGCAAAAAATAAAGGGAAAAACTTAAATAAAAATGTTTGTAGTGGGATATTAGTTACCATTGGTGTAATATTTTGTGTTTTAATATATTCAAATTGAAACCTGCAAATTAAAATCCTTAAATCTTATTGACATAGATGGAAATTAGTTTTTTTTATATGCTTAAAAAGCTGTCTTATTGCTTTTCCTTTTATTGTTCATATCTCTATTATTTTTTAAATATTGCCAATAGACCTTTTTGAGAAGAAATAATATTCTATTCATTTTAAACTTGCTTTTTTTCTAAATTTTTAAACTTGATTTTTGGTTTTTCTTTCTTTAGCCCTAGATAAATAAGACTTAAAATCATTGTTACATAGTAAAACTAATTATTCAACTTGTGGAATATGATTTAAAAGTATGCCTATAGTATTTACTTTATGTCAAAATTGATAGTATGGCTCAAGAGAAATTCTCTCAAATTTTTACAAAGTATATATTAATAATGAAATACAAAAATAATGAAATACATCATTTGTAATCTTTGAAAATAAAAGTCAGTTGCATAAGTCTATACTCACCCAAAATGAGTATAAGTCAGTTTTATATTAATCAAATGTTTAATTTTCTAGGTTTCAAATAATTGTAATAAAATTTAAAAATAATTAGCCATAATTATAAAAATTATTTTTAAGGAATATTTAAAGTTTGTTTTTACTTTTGATGATTGTAAAGCAAATTAACGTGTACACAATTTTCTTACTGAATGTGAAATAACTATATAAAAACTATAACTATTACTTTATAATGAGGGATTCTTTTATGATAACTTAACCTAAAAAGAAAATTTTTCACCTAAAAGAATTATTTTAACCTAAAAAGAAAGTGTTTGCTCATGCAACGAATATTGTTTTCTTTTCTTTTTTTCTTCTAATAATTATTTTTCCTTGAATTTTTTCAGTTACTTTTAATTTTTCTATAACTTTTGAATTATATCATTAAAAAGTACATGAAAGTGATTTTCTGCAGTCTGACCCTTTTTGGTCATTTTTATTTGTAACATATCTACACATGTTACATCTGAAGGGTGCTTTTTTTAAAGTTTTATAATCATTATTTTCCTTGGTTTTAGTTCTTTATACCTTTTCAAAAATATATATATTTATTTTTTAATATTAATGTTTAACATATATATTATTTTAGTTGTAAACTGTTATTTTATATTGCTTCAATGCACAAAACATGTTATAGCTCCTTTTAAATAGATTATCTGTTTGCGTATGCAATTTTTTATATTTTACTATTTTAGTGTTTTTAAATAGCACAGTTTTTGTTAAAGTTGTTCACAGTCTCTTTATTTTTTATGTAAATATTTGCTTATGTAACCTATTCCAAGAAATTTTGAAATTAGATTTCTGTATGAAATCTTAAATTGTATTTATGATATTATTTCTTTGTTTTGATGTATAACTAAACTAGTTCTGTTAAATTTTAACTAATTACTTGTCTACTGTTTTTATTGATATTTTGTTTAAGGTAAATATTATCTTTCTAGTCTATAAAAATAGTCATTTTAATACATTCAGTTGATTGAACTGTCGTTATAAATAATTTTCAGATGTAATAAACATGTTTTTAAAATATTTCTTTGTCTGACTTTCTTATTCATTTCTCTTTCAACAAACAGAAAAGGGAAAAGGCTCTTGCATGGCATTTTTTATTGGGTTAACTTTAAAAAAAAAATCTGTTCAGATCGTTAAGACTTTCTGTAAAGGGTTCTTTATCGTGGGTAATTTTTATTGATAAAATATATTTTGTGGTAACCAAAATTGTGTTATTTCTAAAACTAAAAAGTATATTTCAAATAATTTTTTTTGAAATTGTATTAAACCTATTAGTAAACAACTAACATTAAAGACAAGCATACAATATAGACTACAATATACATTATTATACATGTGCAAGCATCCTTAAAGTTTCTTTTAACATAGAAGTAACTAAAAATCTATTTATTTTAGGGCACCTATTATTTAACTTTGATTTTTTTTTGATCAAAAGCAAGCTAAAAATTAAAATTCGAAAAACATTTAACTATTAGGAGAGAAGCTTTTTAATGCATAAAAATCACATTTCGAAATTTCCATAATTTTGGCTACCACAGAAATCTTCTTAAATATTTCTTTTTAACTTTTATTATCTTATTCTGAGTATCAAGAACTGGATTACTGTGTGCATGATTTTTAATAATCCTTTTACTTTTGAATAAATTTTTCTCTTTCTCTTAAGTTTTTTTTCTTGCATTAACATTCCTGCATGATCTAAATAGGAAAAGATGTTTTTCGTAATAAATTGTTGTATATCAAAAATTTCATTCTTTGATACTGTTTGTTTGTTTAAAGTGAATATATGTTACTTTTTATGAACATTAGAAATTGTCTCCCTGCATTTATTATTTTGGTTTGAATATTTAGTTATTTTACTGTGCATCTTTTGTGTCCCTGAAAAAAAAACTGCTTCTCTAACTTATAAGTATTTCTTTCTTTATTCCATATTCCCTGTGATAATTTAAACTTGTTTGGCATTTAAAAGAGAGCGAGTTCTCATGTTATCTTGTTTCTATCTGAAACTTTTATTTTATGAAGCTTATTTAAGTTTGTATTAGCTAATCATTTCTTTAAACGAAGTTTAATGTAATGAAGCAGCAAAAAAATAGTGTTGAAAGTTTAATTTTTCTTTTGCTGCTTTTACATTTCTTACATTTTAAATTTTTTTTGCATTAGTCAGCTAATTATTAAAAACGTTACCATTTTCTTACATAATTACATAATTTTTTCCTGACCATTCAGCACATTCAACTTGTGTAGTAATAGCCTCATATTAAAACTGACATTCATTAACAAGTTCTGAAAAAAAAATCCAGTTATGTTTTTATTTTTATGGTAAGAAACTTAATATTTTTTAATTCCATTCTTCAGTTGAGATTGTGTAATGATTTTAATGTAATTGAATGTTTTTTTTAATTTATTCTAAGCAAAATTGTTGTTAAACTAAATATTTTACATTCAGTGTAATTTTGATAACCATTAGTTTGATAAGATACTGTCGCTAGAATTTTTGCTATCGTAAAAAGTGACAGATCATTTAATCCCTGAATATATCCATATCAAAACAAATTTATGCAAAACTGCTATTTATCCATTCCATTTAAGTTTCTGACCTTATTTTTTTAAAAAAAATTTTAATAACAGTTAAGGAAATTAGATATACTAAGGGTCTGCCACTCCTTTCACTATTACTGACCATACCCAATGTGCTATTGCAGTTTATTTCAGTACTCTGCCCTTTTACCAAGTACTAAAATATAGTAGATCAGCAATATGCTGGTTCATCAACAAAAACTTTCTTCCGATAGTACCTAGACTGCTAACTAAACACTATAATATATTTAAAACATTAATCCACACGCTAATTAATTTGAGTATCGATATTTCAATTTTGCGTAAAAATATATTGAGCTTACCAAGCAATGTAAACCTCTATTTTTTTTCAAAAAATGAATTTAGCTCAAAAGAAGGTTATCTCAATTTAAAGTAATATGCTAATGTTTGCTACTTTCAACTGACACATGGTTGGTATCAGAAATTACAATTTAGCATTGTGTTACTTGAATTCCTTTATGTTAGTGAAATTAACATTGAAAACAATTGACTCTAAAAATTATGGCCCACTACTTATGCTCAGTCACTATTTTTTGTAAACATTAAGTTGTAAACATGCGTTTATAGGTACTTTCACATTACCAATCGCTGTGGACAATTATTATCTGATATAAGCAATAATCATAATTTTTTACTTTTATTTTTTAAATCTAATATCGTAAATAATAAACTTCACAGTCATACAAATAATAAAATTGTATCATGTTTATTTCTTTTCTTAATTAAGCATGTTTCAATCCTATTTTGATTGGTTGTTTGAATGAGAGTAAAGGATTACATTTCTACATACATTTACTATGATCCTCATAACTTATTTTTTAATTTCATTCTTTACACCATTGTGTTGATTTATGAATTATTGCACTGAAAATTTTTGAGTTATTTTAACTTTTGTTTTTATTGCAATAGAAACGTTGTAACTAACTGCAATAAAAAATGCAGCCTTTTTTCTGCAGTTATGTTAGAGATTCTGATTTTATCTAAAAATATTAAATCTTTAACTAGCTAGGAAACTTTTTTTAATTCTGTCATTGGAAAAAAAAGTAAATTTTGTACTTATTTTTGTAGTTTATCAAATGCACATATGCTTAACCATAACGGCCTTGCAGCCGAATCGCATACTGCTATTGATTATTAACTAGTAAAGGTATTTAGCAAATGTAATATATTGCCATTTTTGAGAAAAATTCTTATTCACATTTTCTCATAACAGTTTTACAATCAATTTCAACACGTAATGAATAGAAAAATCTTTCATTTGAAACAACCTACTTATAAGATATTTAAACATAATATTTTTTTAACCAATAACATATTATAAATATATTTTTTAACGAATAACATTTATTTTTTAACCTACAATATAATTTAAAAATAAAATTTTTTAGCCAATGTATTTCAACTCTTGAAAACTATTTTTATCATCGAGTTGGTTTTAAAATACAAATTAAATAAACAGCTAGTCAAATAAAATTCCAATATTTTATTTTAACTTTATAGTTTATCTGTGGCAACTTATACTGTAAAATACACATTTCTGAATTCTACTGTGGCATATCACACTGGGAAACAAAACTAAGCAATTTTATGGAAATATCCTTTTCCTGCTCTTTCCTTGCTAACTTTCCTTGCCAAACCTATTGTCTTTAGGTATTTCAAATTCATTTCACTCTCCCCAAAACCATATGTTTATAACAGTTATGTTTCGTGTCTTTCACTCACTTTTTTCCCTGACTCAGGTAAGTGCAACATATCTTATATTCTTCTGGGGCATTCTGAGAACATGACCGAGCCATCACCATTTAGGTTCTTCTTTCTGTGGTATTTATTTTAGCTTTTTCCTAAGGATTTATAGTTCATATTTTGTAAGACCAGAGCGCTTTAAAAATATCTTTAACATTTCTTTTTTTAAAAATTTGGATTTTTTTTTAATTTTTATTTTCATCATCTTCTTTTTTTTATTTTTTTTTTAATTTCGGCACCTTTCTGAAGTACTATTTTGACAAATATGGAATTTTATCCGAATTTCATTATTGATGAAAAATTTTACTAAACTTTTCTTATAGTCGAAAAACAATTTTGTTTTAGAAAAAAATTAAATTTAGGGACTTTAAGGATTTTATTTTTGTAGCATTCAAATTTTGCGATCTTTATAGTATTTTGTTTTTAATATTCAAATTTGAACCTTTATACCATTCAAATACACAATGTAAGATTCAAATATAGTTTGATAGACAAATGTAATATTGATTACTATTGTTGTAAAACTAAGTTATAGTTAAACTAGGTTTGTTGATTAGAGTTTAATAAATTGAAATCTTTAGTATGAAGTTAGTAAGTAACTTTAATCTGTAGCATATTTATATTTTCTTAAATTTCGCTAGATAGATACAAAATAAAATTTTCTTTTAATTTTTATTTAAGTTAAGTATTTGTAAGACAGACAGTAGTACCTAGCAGTACTATGACTTGATTTAAGTAGAATAGGTTTTGAGGATTTTTGCCTATCAAATTTTTTTGATACAAGTGTATTATAGGTTATTATTATTACTTTATTTTTATTATTTCATACTATTTATATTTATCAGGTTACTGTTAAGTTCAACTAACCTGGTTTAATTGAGGAGAAAATGCAAGTGTTATTTTTAATGGTACTTAATCAGTTTATTTATTTTAAAAATGTTTACATAAACTGATTAAACTAATGTTTAATCCATCATGCCTAACTAATCATCAAAACACATTAAAAAAAAAATTAAGCATAGCAGATATTACCATGTTTTAGATATGTTGGTTTGTTCAAGCGAAATTCTGTAAAATAATGCATATTTTATTGTAAAAATAATGTAAATTCAGAAATATTACTTTCATAAAATTAAAAGTAAAAATAAACCGTTGCTACAACTTAACTAATTTCAACTAATTTTTACCTCAATTTTTTTTAGTAAATATTACAACTGATCTAGTGTCATTTATTTTATTGGCAACTTGTCCTTTTAAATCTATAACTCAGGTGTATTTTCTTGTGAAAATGTGACAACTACATAGTGTATTAGATATTTTTATAAAAATTAAAATAAAAATTTGTAATATTGGCATTGAACCTCCCTGCAGTTCACACATCTTAGCAGTTTTTAAATATATATCAGCCATTAATTATTTTTTTCCTCAATTTATCAAATCAAGTTTATTAAACATAATAAAGAGGAAAGAATCTGACCAATTTTTCAAGCTTGTTAGTGTGAATGGTTAAATTAAAAATATTTCTTTAGTTGATGGTTTACTTTTACTTAATAATAAAGAAATACTAATTTTTAAAATGAAAATCTCAAAATATTTCTTAGCTGCAGTACATGTCACAGTGATTTTAGCATGTAACTTTATTGTGTTGCAATCGCCTGGATGTTAAATTTTAGTTTTTGAGACACATTTATAAAAATTCAAAAACCTTGAAATTTTTTAAAAATTATTTAAAATTCAAATTCAAAGACAGTTTTATTACAAAATTATTCTGAATTTGAGAATCCTAAAATATACTTTTTAAACTTTATTATGTGCAAGCTGTTTTCTTAAACTAAAATTTCACAATTTGTTTCCTTTTATATAATCTAATATCAGTACAGAAAAGCAAGCTTACTTTTTATATTCCAGTGTAAGTGAAACTGAACTATTAGTGGTGAAAAAATAAGTGTAAAATTACATATTCTGTAGCTTTTGCTATAAATTTATCTATATTTTTCTATAGCTTTTGGATTGTTAAGCACACTAATCGACATCAAAATGAGATGTTAGGTATAGTGACAAAAAAAGGATGACTCTACATTGTTAAAAATTCATTCACTACTTAAGTAAATCTTGACTAAAATATTAATTTGCAACCCTTCATGTGTAACTTATTGAGGCTTCAGTTTTGATAAGGATTCATAAAATATGTAATAAGGACAGTATGGAACATCTCATCTACTGATTACTCAAATAAAATTTTTTAAAAAGGGCTA
The DNA here is from genome assembly GCF_043381705.1 of Parasteatoda tepidariorum. NCBI lineage: Eukaryota > Metazoa > Arthropoda > Arachnida > Araneae > Theridiidae > Parasteatoda > Parasteatoda tepidariorum. Next base: position 62,434,309 of record NC_092204.1, on the reverse strand, counting down.
AAAGCAAATAAATTTATATTAATCCATGTATTTATTGGGAGATTGATATATCCTAGTTTACAATGAAAATAATCATAAAAAACTAATAATCAATAAAAAGAAATATATTAACACAAATTGTAACAATGAGTATTTATTTTTCACTATATATCTTTTGAATTTTTCTGCATACTTATTAATTATTCCTGCCTTTAACTCTTTCTTGAGTGTTAACCCCATAACTCTTATCTCTTTTATTGCTTTTTTGACTTTCTTGAATGTTATTTTTAGATACACCTTTAACTGTTTAGTCTGCTACAGTTGAAGGAATGTCAATTAGTTTTACGATTCCCTATTTGCTTAAATATCATTCGTAGTGATAGAAACAGTAAATGCTTCTTGACAATTCACTACTAATAATGAGTTTCTGTAAATTTTTGATGATTTCAAGACTTTACTTAAGCAGTTTTCTGATTTCATTTGTAAAAGGCTATGATTAGTTCATGCAGGACTTTTATGTATAGTACTCGTTTATATTTTAAAAAATTTCCCAAGTAGTGAATTATTGATAAATTGCAAAGACATCATCCTTGCACTTTTGGGTCATTTTTATATTTACGAGGTTAAGTTTATTTATATTAGTAATTTATGAGTTGACTAACACACACATAAATAAACTACATTTGCCTGTTGCACATTGCAAAACAAAAATAAATTGTGCCTACTTGTAAAATGTTATGAGATAGAGGTTTCGGATTTACATTGACTTTATTTGTTTTAATTTTTTAGCATTTTTTTCTTTACGATTGACTTATAAATAGTCCAGGAAAATTAATTAATGCATGTCAAATAGCAAAATGGGTTAAAAAGGTATATTTCTTTCAGTTATGAAACTAGTTTTATGCAGTCAAATTTATCATTTGATTTTGCAAGAATATTTAGAACAGTTTTGCAAGCATACTTAAGACATTTTTGCAAGTTTGTGAAACCTATGTTTAAATGTGGCAGACAATCTTAAATTTCATGATATTTATAAAAATTTTGTATAAATTTTAACTTAAAATATATACATTCCATCCTATCTCGTGAAAAATATCTGATACGTATTCTCATACTAATTATTTAAATTATGGTTTTATAATTTAACACTTTCAATGAATTTAAATATATTAAAAATGGAAAAAGAGTCACTGAATTTAAACTTGGGTAGGAGAAGAGTTATTGTGACTCGACCTTCTTTGTAGTGGAGTTATAAAACTAAACATATTAAAATTCACATATAAAAGTTAGTTGCATCACATTGTTTTCATTGTTTTATATATTAACACACTATTATAATGTAGTTGTTTACAAATCTCATTATATTAAATCGTTTTACATGAATTTGCACCTTAATTAAAAAAATATTCATTTTTTAAGGAACACAACTTATTTTGCCAGCATTTAAAGCTATTTATCAAAGATAATTGATCGCTTTTTATAATGTATGCTTGAATAAGTAAAAATTTTAGAATTTAATATTTTATCGATGCTTTTACAAACTAGCGCTCTTATTTATTTTTATGTGTTTTCTTATATCTTCATTTTTCCTGTTCTACAGTTTTATGAAAGGTATCAGCAGTCTTTTTAGTCGTATATCTCCTGATGTTAGCCATATTCATAAATCTCGGTCATATGACTTGACGGACAAAGGTATATCTTCCAGTCCATCGCCTAGCCATAGTAGTGGGAAAGAACCAAATAAGAGTACTATTAGTATTGGTGATATTACTTTGCATTCTTCATCACCTCACCTAGGGGGTCGGAGCCAGCGAGATAAAGGTAATTAGTTATGAGTGGTATTTTCATAAATTTTTGAACAAGCATTTTCTATAAGCAAATCTTAATTGGTACAGCTCTGATTGTTTTTCTGCATAAAAAAACTGCTATGTGAATCGGTTCAAGAGATGGTGAGATTTAATTCATAGTTGTCCTAGTGTTCAACACTTGGGGCATTGATTTTTATTTCTGTAATTGGGATATTTCATTAACATATTAACCAAGTCAATGAATTTATAAAATGATTACTAAATGTACTTCAACTCTTTTATCGTTTTTTGCTTTTAAAGCCAGCAGTGTTAACAAGATCACATTTTATGACATTAGTTGGAAACTAATAAACTTTGGGTAAGAAAAATTAATTGTGAATCATATATGTAGGAGAGACAAGAGAGATAGAGTATGTGTAAATGAATGCTAGAAAATCGAGGAAGGGCTTTGCTTTCTTAGAATTACTCTAGGGAATGAGGAAAAATTAGTTTAGTAAGAAGATGAGTGAATGAACAGGGAAATGAAGTGAAGGAGATAAGAAAAAAACTTGTTTAGCTTTCATATTTATGAAGGAAAAGATAACTTGTTTCATTCCTGGTTCGTGACGAAAATGTGGCAGACCAGAAAACTGACAATCTTACTGATGAGGGTTAGACATATTCTTTATAATCATTCCAATTTTTCTTTTGATGGTCTCTTGTAAATTTATTATAAACATGTTAAATTTTATATTAATCTTTGATTTTTTGTAATTTTATTTGTTTATTGTTGGGATTGTGCTTTAATCTTCCATAAAAACGAACTTATCAAGTGTGGTTATAAAATGTTGAAATATTTTTCACAAATCTAATTTTGTAATTATATTCCTAAAATCCATTTAATTAAATAATTTGGTTTCATAAATTGTTTATATTTTCCTTTATTTCATTTATTAATGTTTTACTAATATTTTAGATGTACGTCATATTAAAACATATTAATTTTGTTAATTTACTGATTATAATAGGTACTGTTGGTACCATTTAACCGCCCCCTCACAAAATCTCATGTTTTTTGTCATAATTTGAGTTCATCTTAATCTGTAATTTACAGTATATGCTTTATAAAAATACTATATTTATAAAGATATAAATGTTTAAAATTCCAGAAAGCAAAGAAGATTCAAATGAGTCATTAATAAAGCCTAAAGGAGTTGATCGTTTTGGTCCTGGATCCTTACATTGTTCTAATCCATTTTTGTTAGCGGAAATGAAATCTCGCCAAGAGAAAAGAACACCTTCTCATCATAGTTCTATGGTAATTATTTTTTAGCTTATTTTATGATGATTACTTTCATTACATTCTACATAAAAAAAATATGTCTTTTTGCAGACAGTTGAGGAAAAAGGCTTATCTAGTACATCAGAAGGTGCATCTATTCTAGCAAATGTTAAACTTAAACCGACTGGATTGAGCCAAACATTAATATCTCCTACAGATACACAGCAAAGTAACACTGAGGATTCAGCATCACAGTCATCAAATTCTGCTACTGTCACTTCCACACCAGGTGAATGAAAGTTTTGATCAATAAAAGTATGCATGTTCTTTATTAGCAGTATGACTAGTATGTGGTCTTTATTGCCTGTACAATTAGTAGACTATCTTTATTGTTTGTAATTAGTAGGTTTCATGGTGTGTAGCGTTTTTAAAAAGTGCTTAAAGGTGCTCATTTTCAATTTTTGTTATTTAAAAGCCCTTAAAGGTGCTTTTTTCATGGATTGTTTTTAAAAAGCGCTTAATTTTCCCTTTTGGAGATTTTTTCTTTACTATGTTGATTTTGCGTATTATGCAAAAGCATGCTTTTCACATTGTTCTATTCAATGTTTTCACAATTCATTTCGGCATACCTTTGGTCCATAGTATATGAAAGGGCCAATAATTGTACATGTTTGATGAATTACTTGCGAGTACGTATGTGCGTCTACTGAGCTGGGTTCGGTGAGAATATTGCTTTCTTATAAGCAACTCTATTGCATCTCGCAAGATATTCTCCATTTCAAACTTCATTTTCCACCCTCTGACAGCGAACTGAAAAATCTCTTGATCATTTTATAAAGGCTATTATAATCGAGAAAAGAGTTCTTTGTCAGAAACTAATTATTTTCTCATGATCATCTAAAGTCTTTGAAAATTAGTTTGCATTTTGTTAATGTATATAGTGCTTAAAAAGTACTTCAAAGGTGCTTATTTTTTGTTGAAAGGTTTGGCTACGCACCCTGCGTTTATAAATTTTTTTTGATAATGTATTGTTATATTTCTGCAAATGGCTGTCACTTTTTTTATTAATCCTTTTTATGTGAGCCTAAATCAACAATAATGAGGTTCTTCAATTTCTATTATGATAGAAAAGGCAGGCCTCTCATCTTCAAAATGATGCTTCTTACGCTTTTTGTTTTAAGAAGACAAAAATATAATTATTATCCCCATTTCGAAAAGAAATCATAGCTTTTAAAATTATTTTATATAATATTTTCAGATTTTTTTTAATATTTTGTTTGTGTTGGAAAGATGTCAAAATTCAGAAGGGTGATTAAATTTAGATAAATTTTGCTACCAACATTTTGTTTTAATTTTTCAAAATTGTTCTCTTATAAATGTCCAATGTGCTTTTTTTGGACATCATTACACACAATGATTTTAACTGTTTTTTTTTTGTTGTTCAGGCTCTCCTCTATTGGATCCGGGTGGACGGTTAACTCCAAATCTCAAATTTAAACCACCTCCTCCCATCGCTCCAAAGCCAAGGCCAAAATCTGTTGGTGGTACTGCAGAAATGAGATTATCAGGTATGATAACAGACACTAAGCTTTCACAGTGCAGTTTATTTTCTAACTTTTTAATTTTGATTCTTCAAGAGTAAGAAAATTCTGAAAACTAATAACTTTTTGCAAACTTTTTTTATTGCTTGATATTTTCTAAATATAGAAAATAAAAATAAAAGTATACATTCTTTATTATAACCAGACAATTATCAGAAAAAATCTTCCTTACTATAATCAGGCTTGTATCTGAATTATTTTCCATTCCCTTTAAACAAAATCAGTTTTTTTTAATATTTTTTTAAAATATTTTAATTTTTTGATATATTGAGGAAATGTTTTCTAGTTTGTTCATCATTAGTTAAAAATAATTTTTTTTGTAAGTAATGACTTATTGAATGATATTTGATGTTGATATAATTTTATCACTATTCTGATATTCACTTTTTGCATTATTAGTATAATGATTATTAGTCAATATAGTTTCTTCTTTTGCTACATGCTATATTTTGCTTGCATTATATTATGAAGCAAATTTCAATTCCAAAGAGTATTAAAACTAATTTATTTTTTAGCAATAGATTCATTTTTTTAAATTTTTTACATATTGGTACAAAATATTTTCTTTTTGATTAATCGAATAAATCTGTGACAGTTTTAATGAAACTAGTTTGTTTCTAAATTGATCTTTTGTAGTAATAACTGTTGCAAAACTTTTGATTTAAACTGTATACAAAGAAGTAGTGGCAGGGGTCTGTCTAGGCTTTTCTGAGAGGTACCTATTTTGCGAATATTTAAACATAATTTGTGAAAAATTAAAAAATATATTAAAAAATCAACACAAAAATATGGTAAAAATAGGGATTTATTGTTTCTTAAGAGATAAAAAAATAAAATTTTAAGAAGAAGTATTTTGTGAAACTACCGTTTTTCCTAAAGTTGAATTTGTGAAGGTACCGCTAAATGGTAGTAAATTCAACCTGGACCGACCCCTGAGTGGTTAATTATTAAATGTAAATATATGTTGGTTAGAATGCATTATAATATTAAAAAAATTCTGTATATGTCTAAAGCAATGTTCCTTTTATCACCGCGGACCTGTCAACGTTTGATAATTTCACCGCAGCCCGCTTGGGGGGGGGCGTTGATTGTTTATATTTTTGATTTATTAAATTTGATNAACGCAAATGTTGGTTAGATAATACAGTTACACCACAAAATAAATATAAAGTGATTTAACATATTAGAACGTTAAAAAAATTAGAGCTATGAGCTTGTTTCTTTGCAATAAAATGGTTCCATCTGGGGTATTCATTGACAATGACACCTGAAGTGTGTTGCTTATGTCCAGTTTATTCCGTTGCTTTGTTCTGGTTGCTACCCTTTTTTTTAAATAAATAAAATTTTAATGTAACACAGATATTTTTAATTTGGGGAATAAACCTAGGAATATAAATTCAGTTTCAATGAAATGGGTGGCCCGGTACCATTTGATCCACGGACCGAGGGTTGGGGAACACTGGTCTAAAGTACTTATTAATTTATATTAATTTGCAGGTGATTTTTCGAATGTTAATGATGGAGAATCCCCCAAAGCTGTTAGTCCAATTGCAGAATCAACTCAAAGCAATGTATCTGAAACAGATAATGACAAAGGTATTTTGTGTGCAAATATTGTCAGTTTTTATTATTTTTTTAAAATTTATTTTATTTTATTTATTTATTTTTTGCTGGGGGAAAACATAACTTTTTAATATTAGTGTCTTCCAACAAAACAAAAATCACTACTGACTGCTAACATGCATTATATTGATAATTATTAAAGAATTTGTTTGTACTTAAGTAATTGCTCATATGTGAACTTTAAAATACATATTCTCCTTATACTTAAATAATTACTATCATAATTTGATAAAATGCAATGAAGAATAATATATTAGAAGTACAAAACATAACAGTTAGAGATTGGGTTAAAGAGACTGGAATAAAAATATCCTTTTAGTAGTGCCAAACAATTTAGGCACTAAGAAATATATACTTTTTTGCTTGCTGCTTTAAGTTTTCATTTCAATAGAAGATATTTCTAACATTGCTTTATTCCTTTAATTGCTAGTTGCTAATGTTTTATTATAACCTAATAAAATATTGATTATCTAATTTCTCTCTTTTTCAATTCATGTAGTTTTTCTGATTTCCTAATTTGTAGCATATTTGTTTCCTATTTTATAAATTGAGCATTGTAAACAATCAGTAATCACTTAAATGGGAGGTGAAAAATAACGTACTAAATTTAGCAGTCGCAGGAAATAAAATGAATTATAAGATGAACGGGGTTATTCTGAAATCCAGTTACTGATAAAATGTCTATTGGGGGAGGAAAAATGCCTGTAATGCCTTCTAATTATTCTCAAAAGGCAAATAAAAGTGGAAAAGAGTTATTTGTTTTTCTAGGAATCAGAACTTATAGAATGCAATCCGCTCATTCTATTGGTTTAACTAAGTGTAAGCAATTAACAAGCTTCCTAAAATCAAAAGTAAAGAAAATAATTTTCCAGTATATCCTTATGCTCAGTATATCAAGGTAAAATGCAAACAAGTTGAATATTCTAGAAAGTTTTATTAATTTTCCCTCCATATTACTATTCATTAGATTTTTCTGAGTTTTATACAATTAATTGAGTCACAAAACATGAATTGAGCAAAGAATATTCGAAACAATAAATTAATAAAATGAACCAGTTGCCATTTTTGAGAGTAATGGAAGATTTCAATTTTTTATTTTGTTATAACACAATATTTATTTTTTAAGACTACATTTTTCCCCATTTTTTTTTACACAGGGATGAGATTTTTCCGCTTTTGTCTCTCAAATTTCTGCCATTTTATCAAAAATTCCGATTCTCTAAAAGTTTAAGTTTTTTTAATAAATATTCTGCTTTTTCAGAAAATTCAGCCGTTAAAATAAAATAATTATATTTATTTAACATTTTCAAAGATAAACAGAAAATTCAAACTACGTAGCCTCTAGCCTTCCACATTTTTTCTTATTTTAGCTATTTTCTCCGCTTTTGTGCACAGAAAATAAGATTTTCCGCATTTTTCCTGCCCTCCGGATAGCTTATATTTTCGTAATTCAGACGTCGCTGCTTCTCTTTTCGATTCTTATTCACGCAATTTAAATATTGTACATTGCGATTCTTATTTATGAGGTTTAAAAGTCGAAATTTTTGTAAATCGCAATAAAATTTTATTTCTAAAGAATTTAAAATCCAATGTCGTGATTCGTTTATGCGGTTGTACTATCAAACATCGATTTTCGTATATGATTTAAAAATTAGACATTGGGATTCATATTCACGCAATTTCAAAATTATGCATCATTATTCGTATTTACGCGATCTAAAAATTACGCATCATGATTTGTATTTTTGCATTTTTGAAATCCAATATCGAGTTTCATATTCATGTGATTTAAAATCTAATATTCTAATACTTATACACAAGATTTTAAAATTGTGCATGTGATTATATATATATATTCGTTCTTGGATTTCCTCTTTTTTGCTTTCTGACTACTCTCATCCCTGTTTACACCAAATCATTTTTTAAAGAAGTTTGAAAAATAATAAACTATAAAGGAATACCCCTACATAAAATAATTACAACTCTTAAAAACTGGTACAATAAGCTTTATATAAAAATAAAAAATTTTAAAAATATTAATCTTAACCTCTCTATTTCTTTTCCACAATACCACCTGAGTTTTGCTTTGTACAGTTAACACCAACTGTTAGAACTAAAATTTAGTTTAATAACCGAGTTGAATAGTTCAGCACGAGTGGATGTTGTTTCTAATAATCAAAAATAAATGGGGGGCTAGTGTAATCAAACTCCCAAATTTAAGGTAGCAGTAGTTTTACATTTAATGTTGCCTATCCAATTTTATTGTATAAATAGCACTTTCCACTATGTATCAAAATCTTTCTTTCTTATCTCAATTGGAATAACTTTTTTGTCTTTATCTATTTATTCTATCTAGCATTATTTTATAATTTTTCAAACATTATTTTAAAGCTTCCGGAACCTGACAGAGATTTTTTAAGTAAGTAGATTGTACTAAGTAACAATGTAGCTAAATATATTTTTTTATTTAATACTAATTTTTATTTCTAAAATTATAACAAATACATTATTGTTTTCTGTAGCATTACACATATATGTTGCATATATTTTTCTTATTCTTTTTTTTTAAAAAAAATTTACATTTGTAAGTTTATAAAAAGAGGAGCTGCTTGATCTAAGATTTATAAAAATTGCTACATTAATGGTAGAATTTAACGGAATTAAAAAATAATCTTAACATCTTTTGGAAGATTCATTAAAGTTTGTACAGTTATGTGATGCACCACTTTTTTGCGTATTAAAATGAGTAACAGAAGTAATAGTTTGAATTTAATAGATTTTAAGAATAAATAATTAAAATCGCTTGAAAGGTTCATAAAAGTTAAGTGATAGTTATTTTTTTTGTATATTAAAATGACTTATAGAAGGGATATTCTTCAATCTTATTGTTTCTCTTTTATATCATTTATTAAAAGTAGTATTCAACACTTTCTTTACTTTATCTGTTAATTTCATACATCTGGATTCTCTTTTACCTTTTCTCAAGTTAATTTCGCTTCATTTTTTCTTAATTTATCCTTCCATTTTCGCACCTGTGTTTTTGTTTTTAAGATAATAAAATTTCTTATTTCTATACAATATTAAATTTTAACATATACAAATATAAACTGTGGAACAACTGGAAGAAAAGTATAACTAGACAAAAACTAAATAAATAACTTTAATTTGAAAAACAGATGACCCTGAAAAGTTTGATTTTAAATATCAAATATGCCAAATTTTATTAATGAATATTTCGTAATTCTCTTGAATAATTGTAATGATACCTTTTTTGCTTTTTCAATTTTGAAAAAGTAACTGATTTTATTAAGTTTCGTTAAAAAATTTTATAATAATTAAGTATCGATATTAAATGTCTTCAAATCATTTTATACTTTTGCCTGAAAACTTTTTATTTGAAAAAGTAAAAATAAATAACAAACAAATTTATGAAATGGGATACAGAATGTCAAAATATATAAAAATCTAAAATTATATGAGATTATTCTCATCCTCCCACAAAAATTTATTTTTGTTTTTACAGCATGTCAGGAGAGGCAATAACTGTCACTACTTTTTCAAAATTATCTAAAAATTTTAAAATTTAAAAATACACTAACATGTCAAAAAGAAAATATCGTACTATAAAAAATACCTATAAGTCTCAAAAATGCTTTTATTAAACTCAAAAAGTACACCAAAAAGGGGGAAAAATTAATTCATAAAAGCAAAAAATGCAAATGAGGACCTTGGGGAAATTATGGTTTATGTACATTAAAGCAAAGCTGTGATTCAGATTTATTTGTCATTTTTGTGAAAAATGGACGCTTCCGCTTTGATCTTCAAATATCATAAAAATTTGGACCATAGCAATCACTGTTTTTTTAATTATTACCTTTAATATTTTGTTAATTCATCGATTTTTACTTACTTTTATTTTTCTCAAATAGAACCTCCTCGTGCAAAATCTATGTGCTTACTATCAGAACAATCAGATATAGAATTTTCTAATGCTCTTTTAAATGGAAATCTGGATCAATTAAATTCCATGAATGGTTCAAAAGTGAATTCCTGTCATCTATCATCTACAAGTGCCAATATTTCAACTCCAGTTTCCAATGAACAAAATGATGAAAATAGGGATTTTGTTCTAGATGATGTCATACATGTATGACTTTTTATCTGTGATGCTTCTTATTGAAATCTTTTTCCTTTTAATTTAATATCAAATAAATTATTGTGATCTTTTTTATTCAGAATTTGTAAATATTTCTTTTAAAAATGCTTTTTTTTTTAAAAAATTTGTGTTTATTGTTCATAATTTTTTAGTTGATTGTACCTATATATATGTCATTTACGAATGATACAACAGCTGGGCTGAAAATACATTCTTTCAAATTGTTATTTAAAGTAACATGGAATATGAAAAATGCATAATCTTGAAATATTATTTATGTTAAAATTAAATATTTTTTTATAAGTATATGTGGATGTAATTTAATAATATTTATAGCATTTATCTTCCATGGTGCTTTTTTTATAAAAAGAAAAGAAAATTTGTTTTAATCAAAGAGCTCAAAAATACTTCCTATTTAGTTGTTGACTGTAAATATATTTAACATTCTAATGCATAGTCCAGTCATTATAGGGGCTTAATAGACAGCTAAAATCAAAGCAGTAGAAATTTTATGTATTATTAAATTGTATATATGAAACTTTTTGCTACTCTTTCTGAAAGTATTCTGTAGATTTCATGAATGTATTAATAACATTCTATTGTATATACTAGTAGAAAGAAAGTAGGGTAGTAATTTTGACGTTTTTTAATGTACAGGTTTATCACTGCTGTGTCTATATTGTAGATTTTTCAAAATTCATTATGTTTGAATGATATTTTACTGAGAGATTTAATACAATAACAAAGTTAGACTTCGAAATTCAGCTAAATTGAATTTTCATTGTGTCATATCAGATTGCCTTTATGAATTTTATTGTTGTTAAGGAATTTCTGATTGTACATCAAGGCTTTAAAATGTTTTCTTTTAGAACTTATTTTCCTTTTTTTATTTTACTTAATAACATGTTTTTTTCTTTCAAATTCATTCAAGAATATATATGTAAAAAATAAAAGTTTATTTAATGTGTTAGTTTTCTTTCTTTGAAACTTATGCAATAATTTCTTTTATTATGATTTGTATATATAATTTTTCATATTGGCCTTCTAAATGAAAAGCAATCAGCATAAATTTGAAATAATTTCTAAGTATTTACTAATGTTTTATAAAAAGAAGCTTGTTAAACGTGCTTTCTTTCTTACTATGAAATCAATGCAATAATAGATTTTATTATTTGAACGTAATTTTCTATATTGGCTTGCTAAGTGAAATGGAATCAGCCTTAATACTGAATGATTTTTATACATTCATTAATTTTTTATTGTTGTTGAAATAAAGATACTTGTTGTAAACAAAAACCTCAGAGAGCTGCAAGGCATGCATAGCTTTTCAAAACAAAATTCATTTAGTATATGGAAAACTGTTGCCATTGAAATATTAAAAAAAAAATTATTATTTCGCTATTTATCAGAAATCAAGTGTAATGAAACACATTAGCAAAATTATTTGGTTAGAAATAAAATTTTTTACATGCCTTTTATATTGGAAGATTTCATTTCTTTTATGAAGAAACTCTAGGTTTATGACCTAAAACCTCAGTTTATAGTAGCCTTCAAAACTTTCTGAATTAATAATTATATCTGTTATTAAAAATTAATTAAATGTATATTTGACTGAATATCTAATCAAACATTATAGTTGTAATGTATTTGGCTCAACAAGATCTTAATATTATAAAAACTTTTTTAAAATTATGCTTTCTATAGGAAGAGTAAAGCATTTTTTGTTGTTGCTCTTTTTAATTGTGAGAATTAAATTTAATAATTTCTTTTAACTGTAAGGCCCATTTATTTCATGTTGTATTAATCCTTTCCATAGTATCTTATTTTGATAAATGTTTTTTTTTTTATAATTACTTGTATCAGATAACTGTTATAACAGTTCATTTTTTTCCTAAAGATAGAAATTTAAGTAAATTCGTAATAGTATAATAAATTTAAGTAAATTCCTAATTGTACAATTCACTTATAAATAATCGTATAATTGCATAATAAACTACATAAATGTATAAATTTTTTCACACTTTAATTTCAAACAATTGTTTTTCAGTATTTCCATTCAATATACTATATTTAACCACCAAGAGTTATATTATCTAGTTTATCAATCATTTATTTTTATTGTAATTTAGGTACGTTTGAATTACTTGCATAAATAATGAAACTTAACTATATTTTTCAATTTAACTTAGTGGCAGCTTAGCAATTTCATATTAATGGTTTTAGAAAAGGTGACACACATACTGGCATTTGTTCTTTATTTTCATGCTTCTGTCAACCTTATTTTTCTTTATAATGTGTTGCAAAATATGTTTTTTTTTTCTCAAATCAACAAAATATTTTTAACAAATGTAGTTACTAGTCGAAATAATTTTGCTTAATTCAGTTGGATTTTATGTTCATATAACTCTTATAAAAAACTTTTTTTATTACTACACTATAATGATAAGTATATATATTATATAGACATTGTTCTGGTAAAGTCTTCTGAAAGTAATGACTTTCTTTTAGTTCTTGTAATAAATCCGTTTTTTGTTCCCCTATAAAACTTCCTGTCGTCCTTATGCAGTTTTTCTGAGTATTTAGTTATGTATTACTCAGTTTGTTCCTAATCCATTTCTATGAAAAGAACATGCCATACAAATGCCCAATTATTCAGATTCATATTTTTGAAGTTTGAGATTGAGTAACATTTAATTTAAACTTTCATTATTTAAATTTAATAATTTATTATGTTAGATAGCATCAATTTGTAATCGTTATTTTTTCTTACTGGCTTTACTATTTTTAATTCATTATGATAAAAATTTGTTTTTATTTGTAAATTATACAAAAACAATTATCAATGATGTATTTTTAATTAGTTTTGTATTTTATACTCATTTTATTATTTTTGTTTTCATATTTTACAAAACTTCTTGTTCATTCTTTTTAAAGGTTACCCAATAAATTATACAAATTCAAACTTATATCAGTGTGTTTAAAACAGCATGTTACTTTATTTTAAAGCAACTTTAAATAATTTCCCAATCCTTCACATGAGGTTGTACAACTGAATTTTCTTAAATAATGTTAATACCTTTTATGTGATTTTTTAATAATGTTAATAACCTTTTAAAATAATTATCAAAAAGGATAGTAGTCGAAAAAATAATAGTTCTATTTGTTTAAAAATACAAACAAATAAAGAGTCGGTTTTGGAATTTTTTGAATTATTAAAATTTTAGTATAACACTGTAAAGCAAAATATTCTGTAATATTAAAACCAGGCTCTTCATTAGTGTATGATATTCAAATAGTTTATGTTTTTAAAAGAATCAAAGTTTTCAGCTTTTTAGGATTTTAATCAGACAGTCTATACATTTGCATGGTTTTTATATGACTGTTTTAGAATATCCCAATGAAAATTTGTATAACTATTATTGGTCATCCTTTTATGGAATTTTAGCTGTTTCAATTAATAAGAACATTATACCTTATTAGAACAAGTTTTATTTTTACGTTTGTTTACATTTTCTTTCTATATTTTTGTTACATATGTGTTATTGTTGTCCATTTTTATGGTGCAATTTAATTCCTTTGCTGACAGTCTATTCAAGGTGAAATTTCAGCTTTTTCTTATATATATTTGAACCTACAAAACAAATTTTGTTAAACTAAAACGTACATTCTCTAAATAAAGATATTTCTTTTTCAATGGACTTTAGTTCTTGACAATCAAATCAAGGATAGCTGAAATTTTGATATGGTCAATATAGTTTAGACAGAAGAGCAGTAGAAATTTTCCCGTCCTTATGTCAGTATATCTTTTTTTTCTTTTTGTTGTGTCATAAATTTGGAACTACCTTAGAGAATCTAAAAAATTTTTGGATATAATTATAAAACTTGTATATTTAAAGATGATATGGTAAAGTCAATGTAAAAATACATTTTTGAATTTATTTATTATTTTTTACCATTGTTAGGATCTGAAAAGTTTTTGAATTGTAATGGATGCAAATATTAATGTAATTATAATTAGTGTAATTTTTAGCTGCTAAAATCTAGAATTTAAAGGGACTGGGTTTAAATTGTCCTTGTGGAACGAAATTTAAGAAATTTGATTTTTTTGAAATTTCCTTTCTTAATGTGCTCATTTTTTTGTACTTACCTAGTTGAAAATAAAATAAAGCTTTGTATACCTTATAATTCAAAAATTTTCTAACCATAAAAATTATATTTTGCATAAAAGTTTTTTTAGATTCTCTTAAGTAGTTTCAGAGATATGAGAAATGTGCAAAAATTGTAATTAATTAGTTGGGACTGAACTTTTGACCACTCAACTTTTGTCTAAACTATTGGGACCATGCTTTCTAAATTGCCGCTATTCTCAATAATTTTAGCATCAAAAATCCAAATCAGTCCAAAAAAATTGAATTTTAGTGAGAAAATTAGTTTGTATCCGATTTTTTATTTATTTAAGGATAGGCCCTCAAAATACTAAGATGAAGTTGTGGAAACCGAATCAATAAATCAAAAGTTATTAAGTTAAAATCTCCTTTGTATCGATTGAAAGGTATTTTTAATTTAAGTGTATAAAAAAATCTTAAATTTTTATTCAATTAAGTATTGATTTCTTAAAAAAGGCACTATATTATATTAATAATTTTTTTAAAAATTAAGTTTATAATTTTTCTTTTAGCGCAGGCATTAATTAACAAATGTGTTTTACAATAATTTTGTACCAATTTATTTTCTTGATTGATAGCATTTTGAAGCATCACTAATTAAATCTTATGATTGTAAGAAAATTAGTTCCTTTGTGGATTTTGCAATTTAAAACTAAAATTTGATACTTTCTCTGTGAATCTTATCTTATCTTGATCGTTTGAATCCTACCACTGAAATAAATTCCTTGGCAATATCTTTTGTATTTTAGGTATTAAAAGTGCAATATTAAACAGTTATTTCTCAGTATATACAATTGTAGCAAAATTTGTTCACCTGCTACTGCATTTGTACAGTGAACTTTTACATTATGTTTTAATAAACTGAAATCTTTTATTGTTTTGATTTTTTTTACTTGTATGTTCCTTTTAATGGTGTTATGTCTAAAAACATTTAAACAAAAGCGACGATTGAATATTTCATTTCAAACATGTTCTTTCACTTATAATTTAAAAAAAAAATTCTGTATGTTTCCTATTGCTCAGAGTTTTGTAAATTTTAAATATTTTACTTTGTTTTCCAATAAAACCGTTGTGGTGCTTTTCTGTTGTCAGAAGCTTGATATTGCTGCTTATACAGGATTTCCTTAATACCAATCTTATATGTTGCTATATTTCTTATACAACAAAATACCTCTTGCAACCCATAATCTTTTTCAAAGTTTTAATTTCTAAGCCCGTTAAAATTAGCTCTTTACTGTGCATGTAGAAAGTATACCCTTGCAAGTGACACGAAATAAACACTTTTATTTGATGACAAAATACAAGCATTCTGTGATTGGAAGACAAAACCGTTAGCGGCAATCTGATTTGTATAAATTTAAGTCTTTATTAACAAGACAAAAATAGTCTTGCCCTATAACAATTTTGTAATTTGATTTAAAATTTTCTCAAATACGGATTATGTTGATTTGGATTTAATTTATGATAATTCAGATAGGAAGTCAATTTATTCAGTTTGAACTAATATTCATTTTTAGGTGTGTTATATTACAATCCTATTGTTCTCTCGCTCGAGAAACCAAAGTGAAAGAATGCATCAAAATATTTTGTTTAATAAAATATGTTCAGAAATCCAATTTGATTAAAATATGTGCAATAGTTTTCAACCTTTGAACTGTCATGACCGAAATAATCTCTGACACAGCACTGGTGTTCCTAAATGTCTGGGGAGAATCCTTTGGCCCTTCTCCCTTCCATCATCTCCTATTTCAGTTGCATAAGAATGTACTTTAGTATTTTTCTTATTTAATTGTTAAAAATTCCCACGAGACTTTCTTTTAGAACTATGTGTAATATAGTTTTCAGATCCTATCTTAAAAGATTTTAATCTATTTGAAAAACAAGACAGAAAGTAACACACTTCTTTTTTCTATGACTCTCTACACGCTAATGATGAAAGCATGCATCAGTAGAGAGTTCTACTCTACGCCACCTGTAGCATAGCCTAGACCAGGGGTGTCAAACTCAAAAGCTAACTTGGGCCAAGTAAACAGTGCTTAACTTTAGGTGGGCCGCAAAAAAAAAAAATCAATGTCCATAGAAACAAATATTTTTATTTTGAATCGTGCATTGTAATAAACATATATAAAGTTAAATTATTGTTTGATACTTGACATCTCTTCCCTGCTACTATCTCTCCTGTGTCGGGAGAAATTTTATTGGCCGAGACTACTTTCAAAATTGACCCAACGTGAGCGTTATTAATACGATTTCGGACAGGAGATTTATTTCCATTCATAACAGAAAATAATTGCTCACACTGTTAAGTACTTCCAAACATGGTAATAGTTTCATATGCGAATTTTCGAGTATTTTCAAACCTTGCCGGTAAATATTCG
This sequence comes from Parasteatoda tepidariorum, assembly GCF_043381705.1. NCBI lineage: Eukaryota > Metazoa > Arthropoda > Arachnida > Araneae > Theridiidae > Parasteatoda > Parasteatoda tepidariorum. The sequence goes on along the minus strand of NC_092204.1, from coordinate 62,417,337 downwards.
TAAAATTTAGGCACACCCACTTCAATGAATTTTGCCTTCAAATTTGAGTCGCACTGAATCTCAATCACTTCCATTTGCATATAACTGGGTACTGAGTCTATATTTATTGAGAAAATCGAAGAAAACAAACAAAATTTGACTTCCAAAGAATTAAAATCTTTAAACCTTGTTTCAAATTCTGTTCTAAGATTAGAAATTTTTTCTGCGTATTTTTGATACGATGCAGTATCCCTGGAAGGGCAGGTGCCGCAAGCCAATTAGAAATGTTACATTTTCGCGTGTACAATTTAAAATGATCCGAATAGTTTATAAATAAAGTATATTATAATTTTATATGCTAGTTTCCTTTCTAATTTATTTTTACTTTGTGTCCGATATATTGACTGGGCCGCAAAAATGTTCATCTCGGGCCGCGAGTTTGACACCCCTGGCCTAGACCATTTCGATCGCCAATTACTCGGGGGTAATTTAGCGCATCGTATATACCTGAATATATATCAGCTGTTTTAAACTCGAAACTATCTTGAGAAAAGTTAATTTAGATGCGAATTAAAACGATAGATGACAGCACCTTATTCAAAGTGCGCAGCATTTTTTTTGTTGCAAAATGGCATCCAGTTTTATAAAACATTATATCGATGATTTATCTTTTTTAATTTTTAGAAAATAATGCTCCATTAGAAGCGAACTTTACCAATGTCACGCAGAGTGGTAGCCACCTCTAGCGAATAGGCTACAAAGTCTTAATTTTTATGCCCGTAATTGAAAATATAAATTTTTAACTAGTTAGTGTATTTTATTATGTTCTAAACATACGATTTTTGCAATAAAAAAATTGACAATTCATGCACCCAAATCATCAAATTAACTCGACAGATAAAAGGCTAATCACATTTGAAAATTCCCTGAATTGTAACAATTTCAAGAGTACAAACTTATTCAATATTTCAGAATATTTACTGCAAATTTCAGTGAGGGAAGCAATCCTATTAGGCATTCCCCATCTACTACACTGTTTCAAATGGGATGAACAAAGGTAATCTAATTTAAATTTTCAACTCGTGGTAGTTTAATATGTAAACAAGCAAATATTTCAAATTGAGTTATAAGAATCCATAATTTTTCATTTAGGAATTATGAAACAGAAAACACCATTTATTAAATTATCATTAGCAAGCACTTTTGTAGGTGTCCAAAATGTTAATTTTGAAATAAAAAAGTTTCTTCACATCTTGCTGTTAGAATCAATTAGAATACCATTTTATTAAAATCAGATAAGCTTGTTTAAAACATTTTAATATACTCTGCCAGCTGGTTCTAGACATAACGTTGCAATTTTTTTTACCATTGAGGACAAGAAAAACCTCATTTAGTTTTCCACCTATAAATGAAATATACAGTGTTAAAAAAACAAACACCCTAAATAAATTTTGATTTAATACCTAATGGTAGTCTTAAAAAGTGAAGATCCGATCTTAATGGTTCTATAAAATGACTCCAAATATGCTAACTAGTTAGTGCAGAGGCCATTTTAAATTATGAAATCAGATAGAAGCATACTTTATTAGAACAAACATACCTTTTTTTTCCGACGGATATAGTATTTTAAAGATCAGATTTTCTAAAATTCGATTTTTTTGGGAAAGTATTATACCGATTTTTTTCAAATTTTGAATAAATAAATAATAAATATTATATAAATAATATATGAATAATAAATATTTAAAATAAATAAAATGTTTTTGGACTATTATAAAAACTTTTTACATAGAATTATCTTAGATAAATGAATTTTAAAATTTTTTAATTAGCTTTAAAAGTTGTCAAGATATGGCGAAATACGCAAATTAACAAAAAGGGGTTCAAACCTTTGACTGCTCTTCTGACCAAACTACTGGGACTATATTTCCCAAATTGTAGCCTTGTATTATGACTGTCAAGAATTCAAATTCATCTAAAAAAGTTATGTCTATTCAGAGAAAGTACATTTTTGTGTCTGGTTTCGTAACTTAAAATACCCTTTGCACTAACTAGTTAGCATACTTGAGAACACTCCTTTGAACCATTAAACTAGAGTCCTAGTGCAAGAAAGTATTATCATTAAATCGAAAGTTACTTCTTAGGGTGTTTTTTTTGCTTACTGTTCATAGAAAAAGCCTGATTTTAGTTTTTTTGCCTAAAGTCCCACACCTATAAAGAATTAGATAGGAGAAAAATTACTGTTCATCCCAGTTTTCTAATTGAGGGGCATGAGGAATCGGCCCAAACCAAAATTGTACAAAAAAAAAGTCAACATTTCACCAATAGGTAATACTTAGTTTTTTTTTCTTCTCTATTGCACAAAATGTCTAAAGCATAGTTAGCTCTGCAATTGAATACCTGTAAACAACATCAGTGAATAGTGGCATTGGTTGATGCCATGATTCAGCATAATACTCTAAGCACAACCACATGATTAAGCCCAATCATGTGAATTTGGTGTTATTCACTTAATTTTTTCTTTTTGCATTGTAATAAAAATAGATAACCTTGTGTAATTAACTTCAACACTAAACACAAACTAAGTTAATTGTTTTTATTACATATTTGGTTGATAGATAATATACAAAAGCACAAAATGATATTTACATATGAAGTTCAAGAAAAAGTCATTTAACATAAACAAATTTCTGTACACCAAGTAAGACTTCATAAGTTTATCCCAAAATTGGAGCAACAATGGAGTCTGGGAAAAGACTATGATAATTTACAACAGGGACATAAGCAGCTGTAATGACTCGACCTGTTGAAATTAAAATATACAAGTAAGTAACATATATAATTTCAATATACATATATATATTTATCTTACTCATACAATTAATTAAGGATACATTTTTATTTATTTTATAGGTTCAGCATTTAGAATCTCTTTCCAAAAAAAAGAAAGAAAGATGTTTAATAAAATGGAGAAAATTTTGTAACAAAAATAGAAATTAAAATGTTCATTGGTCACAAAGAGTTCTTTGAATTACAGTCCAGTCACATTTATGAAACCACCACCGCAAAATGCCGGTGGCAGTAGAGCGTGTATAACGCAGAGATGCCAACTTGCTCCGGACAGCAAATATATATTTTAAAGTGGTAGTTCACCAATTGTGATTCTTGATTTAATAAATTCAATTTAGTAGATTTCTATCCACCACTATTTCTAAATAATTCATAGGCTTATATAATTCACCACTTTATAGTACTTATGCCAAGCTATACCTTTTAAAAAGCAAGCAAAAATAGTCAAATATTTGCAAAGCTTACTTTGAAGTTATTTACCGCTTTTAAAATTAATTTGCAGTGTCCGGAGCAGTTGGCATCTCTGATAACGGGTACCTGAAGGAATTGGGAAAACATTGTCATCACAGGGCGCATAGCTAAATTTTTCAACAAAAAATAAGAACTAAAAAAATATTTTTAAGCACTTTAAAAAATAACATTATTAGGATACGAACACTAACAAAATTTTTTTCTTCCTACTGTTAAAAGTTCTTCATTACAAAACATTACATAACATTAACAAAATGCAAAATAATCTTCAAAGACTTAACATGATCATGATAAAATAACTATAGTTACTGACAAAGAACTCGTTTTCTCAATTATATTGGCCACCATAAAAACAATTTTAAATATATTCAATAGTTAAGTGAACCATTTTATTTTTTAAAATAAAAATTACCATAATTATGTAAGAAAAAAAATTATTCAAAATTATAATTTAACTATTATTTAGGTTATGAAGTGATGTATTTCGATTGATTAAAAAAATTAAAATAATTTTGAAATTTAACAACACTGAATATTGAAGTTAAACATTTTTGTCAGAAGTAAATTATTTATCCAGTGAGTGGTACTGCAACTGCACATATTGCAGCTCTGAAAAGGTCACATTAATGTGACTGTGTATTATTTTAATAAAATCAGTGATATCTGAATACTTATGATTAAGTTATGAATAGTAAGAAAGGGTGAATAAAATTTTCCTGTTCCTTTTTGTAAACTATATCACAATTTCAAGCAAGACAAACTACAAGCTAAAGAAAATATGTTTTTATATTATGTACATTGTGAAACTTACCAGCAAACCATCGTCCATGCAATGCGGTAACAGATGCAACAGCTGCAGCAATCGTAGGGCACTTAACATACACATTTCCCTGTGGAGACATTTTATCTACATACACATGCATAGCCCCGCCATGCTTTTTACATTCCTCGATAACATCATTTCGTATTTCTTCATCCCAAGTAGGGTTTGTTTCGCTGAAAATAATTTAAACCATTACATTTAGCTGATAAGTTAACAATTAACATTTCCTTAAAAAGAGAAATGCAACATTCAAAAAATAATTTTTCCTCAATTATCTGAAGAATTTAACTCCTAAACTGCATTTAATAATCCATCTCCCAAACAAACAGAACAAATTAGAATGTATAATTTCCTATTTAAAAAAATCTTATTGCAAATTATCACTTGCAGATCAAGATTATCAAGATTGCAGATACAACTAAAGCCATATTATTTTAAATTACAAATATTGCCCAATTTCAGTAGTTTACTTTATGTGGGAGGGGGGGGGGCAATATATGCTGCCGATTTTTCTTGATAGAAAACTAGGCTTTCTTTAGATCCTTTTTAATATTATTAGTGTTCATTTCACCTCAATCATCAAATATATTATTAGATATTTATGTTCTTAAAAATACTAAATACATAATTACAAAATATACACTTTTCATATATAAAGTAAACTTTCTTCAATGGGTTAACTTTCAGCTTTGTTCTGAGCAAAATGTTATAGTTTTAATTGCAAAAACATTTTTTAAGAGGTTTGAACAATTGAAATTGATTGTGTTTCAGTTAGAGCATTAAAAATATATACTTACGTGGCTGGATCAAACATGTTAGATAATAAAAAGCACTGAGTAGCAATAGCTGGAGCTGCAACTTGTTGTTGAGGAGCAACAATTCCTTGAGACATCTGCAGGGCAGACACAGCTGCTGCTGGTATATTTAAGTCTGTGCCTGTAAAGAAAGTAAAGTTTAAAAAAAGGAAAACTTTGTTCATAATCTAACAGACATACCCTTCAACTGCTATGGAATTTCCACAGTATTAGAAAATATTTTTCTCAGTGGTAGCAAAAGTAATGAATTAGTATTTTAATAAAATAATGTATAGAATAGAGTATAATAATAAAGTTAGAGATAATAAGAGAGTATAATATTAATGTAAAGAATACCACAGAAAAAAAATAGCTTATACATTTCAGAAATTTTTGTTTATTTGATCACAGGTGAGTAACTTGTAAGGTAATATAAAAACACAACTACCAATCACCATGAAATAAATTCAGATTTTCATTACAAAATGGGGAGACTAAGTCATACATTTATATTTAAATATCTAATTGTAGAAAGCACATCCTTAATCATTTTTAATTGAATCAAGTAAAGCAGCCAACATCTGGAAAATACGAGCCATGAGAGCAGTTTAAACTTTGATCAAACATTATTTTCATTTTCAGCTTCTAATTATAGAAATCCTTTACCCTACAATTATTTCAATATACATAGATTAAAACAATGAGGGGAAAACATATTTTGAGTTTCTTAAAAAAAAATTTGATTTCACACACATTTTATAAATTGATAAGCATTACATTTTGAACTAAGTTGAAAGGAAAAAATTGAAAATTAACCGAATATTTAAAATCTGAATTTGTTATCTAATTTTTTTGTCATTTTGTGTCTCTAGTCAAAACTAGAAGAAACTATAAAAATAAATAATATAGTTTACATAATCAGTGCTTAAGAACTTTTAAGCAAACTAAACCTAAACTTACAAATAGTAAAATGCTGTTCAAAATGTAAATTGTTGAAATCAATATTTCTGACTTACTATTAAAATATACATTCATAAATATGCAGTTTTTGAAAATTTTACCAACACAAAAGTGGCCTATAAGAAGAAAAGGCTAAGTCTAGATTTAAGGCACATTTTTTATATACTAGTTCATAATTACCTTCTGCCAGTTTAGCCATAAGTTGAAGCCGACCAGTTGCTCCCAAGTCAATGCCTGTACGGTCAAGTTCATCACTATCTAAAAATGATGGACCTTGAGTAATATCATTTCGTTCAGTTACATGTCCTACTTTCATTGGTCTACCAGCCAATTCAAATCCATTTAATTGCTCCAAAGCTTTTTTAGCATCTTCAGAATCATAAAACTGAAAAAAATTATTGGTACAGTTATTGTCTTTAAAATAAAAATTACAGTAAAGATGTTCTACAGTATGAAATAAGATTTATGAAATCGAACTATTTTCTACATAACTTGAAAATCTTTTAACTTTAAAATTATAATAATTTGATGAATGCTACTATAAGTATTCATTAAGCATTTCATAAATCGAGGAATTTTGCTTCAACCACATATGATGAATTGAGCATTCCGACTTCATTATTTTTTTCATATTTTGGGGTGTAAGCAAAAAATTTATTTCATGTGGGGTATGAAAGAGTGAAATTTTCAAGTAATAATAATAATAAAAAAAAAACTCATTTAATGAACAAAAGAAATTATAATTTCTTTTTACTATTTAAAATCTCTTACAGATAGAAGCGAAATTTAACTTATATGGCCATAATAAAAATGTCCGACACTTTTGTGATCACAGTAAACAAAATCATGGAGTATTTAAAAATAATAAATTCACACATTCTTTTCACAATTTAGGTACCTTTTTTAATTCAAAAATTACAAAATAATAACTTACTCAATTTTTTTCTTCTTTTTTTTTAAAAAAAAAACATATTAAGTGACGAGTTCAGCATTTTTTTTAAAGAAAGCTGTATAAAAAATTTGCAGAAAATATTTTTGCTTTGTTTTCTAAGTCTACAAATTCTTCCAAGCATTTTTTATAACAGAATTAAGTTATTTTTGTTACACGTATTTTCACAGGTCATATCTTTATGAGGAATGACTCATACTGCCAACTTTAATTTAGCCAACACACTATAGGTGTTACTTCTACTGCTACTGACTCAATATTTTTGTATCAATACTAACATACGAATGAGAAACTTTTACTCTGAAATGCCTTTGCACTGTAAAGCAAAAAACTGAATGTCTGGAATATCAAGAATCCAGCTTTGTTATCTTTTGTTAAAACTTTTACTTACACAGCAATACTATACACAAAAAACAGGGTTATTAAAAAAACAATTGAAATCATACGCCCTTTTAATGCAGTGCTTTATATATGCTTAGTATAAAACAGTATTGCACTTTTTTTTGGTTAATCAGATATATACAGGCCTGTATTAGATATTTCGAAAATAATAATTTTGCATTTGTAACTTTTTTCCTGGCTAACAATGAAATTTTAAAATAATAAATAAATATCTTCTCTTCAGAAAAGCAATACTTACACTAATAAAGCCATAGCCTTTAGATCTACCGGTTTCTGTGTCCTTTATCAATTCAATTCTTTCAATCTGAAAAAATAAAAACACACTTGACATGAAAAGAAAGAAAGCTAAAAATTTTTTTTTTACTAAATCTTTGTGAAATGATCATACAAACAATAATTTAAGAATAATGAAGGGGGAAAGTACCTTTCCGAAAGGTTCAAATATTCCTCTTAACATTTCTTCAGTAATATTGAAATGAAGGGACCCAACGTACAGCCTCATTGGCCCCGGAGTTCCTTTCATTATGGAGCTAGAACTAGCAGCAACTCTGTTTTTTTCAGCTTGAGATAATTGGACATGAATTTTATAGCCCATAAGTTCAGTATCATTAAGAGCAAGAGCCTAGATTAAGAGAGAAAAATTGAATGAATAAAATAAGTCATAATTAAATAATGCATTTCGATCTGTATTATTTAATACTTACAAGAGGAACAGAATCCACACTGACAAATTCAACATAAGCAATACCTTTTGAACGTCTTGTTTTATTATCCATGATAATTTTGACATCTCGAACCTAAAATAATGATTGTGTATTAAAACATGTATGAAAAATGCAAGTTACACTTTAGTTTTTATTTTATTGTTCAAAAAATTATTAAATAAACTAAGAGCAATAAATTACAAATAAGAAGTTAACTAGATAACAATTTAAAAATAATTTTTAGGTAAGAACCACTTTAGTTTATATATATTTTGGAAGTTTAACAATTAAAAAATGAATATCATAATAACTAATTATCTAATGGTCATATTTTAATGGCCTAAGATGCTGTAGACAGCTTAAACTTTGCCTTATGCTAATTAGGCCAATAGTAAATTAATAATATATTATTTATTCAGAATCATCATTGGATGAATGAGTTTTACAATTTTGTGCAAAAAGTTTATCATCAGAAAACACACAAAAAGTGAAACTAACATTTAGGGATGCAAATTTTCCACCACTTTTTGGACCAAGCTATTGGGGGAAGAATTTTTTAGACTGGCAATCCTACATATTTTGATGGAAAAAAATCTAAATTCATTGAAAAAAGAAAGTAGGTGCCAGATTTTGTAATTTTAAATATCACAATATATATGCAAATTAGTCTGTTTATGGTTAGCCCCTGTTAACTATTAAGATGACAACTTAAAAGGGAAAAAAATTATTAAGGTGTTCTCTTTTTTATTCTGTAAGACTATGTAGCGCTTTTAATAGAAATAAAGAAAATATTAAGTTTTTTTTTTTTAAAGAAAAAGATGAGTTGATTTAGAGACAATTTACAATAGATTACAGTAAAAAAAAAAAAAGTGAAGTAACTTGATCCATTAATTTTCCATAGGCAAAGTATGTTTTTTTAAAGGAAAAAAAAAATTAAGATAAATTTTAATCAGCATTGCATGGAAAATTGAGTATAAACAAAGTTCAATGGCAGAGTCAAGATTAATGGGTTATTTCATCATTAAATCATATTTTTAAATGAATTATATTTAAATACACTGGTATATATGAATTTACTTAGTATATATTATAGAAATTCTTTTCTTCACCAAATGTGTCAAAAATAAAAAATATTTGACTAAAAATGTATTACACACAAATTAAGTAACAAAATGTGTTCGAAAATTAAAATACAGGGAAAAAAACTAATTGAAAAATTTCATGTGCAACTTAGAATGCTTTTTATTATGAACTGATCAACGAGATAATGATTGGTACAAGTTTTTTGTTTTGTTTAAAGGCTGTTAGAACTATTTTTATACAAGAAAACAACTAGGAATTTTAAAAGCTTAGCATTGAAGAAAAGCATAATGCTTAAAAAAACTACTTTGTTTTCACACTTAAATTTTTTATAAGATATACAAAATAAATTTTTCTGACTTTCACAGACTGCAACCAATAAAATAGTTTTTACATTTACCCAGCAAATATAAAGGTAAGATATCAAAAGTAGAAAAATACATATTATTATTAACTATCCTATGGTTCCTTTTCAATTCTCGTGATAAATAAAAATCCTGAATTTTCCAAGAGCATTTTAATAAAATTCTTGACTATATTTTTGTTGAAGGCATTTACAAAAAAAAAAAAAAAAAAAAAAAAAAAAAAAAAAAAACAGAAACACTGCTTATTACAATTACTAGTATGTCTTAGAAATTAATATGAGTATTTTTCAATGACCTACAGCAATAAAGCACCAATCTATATTACTTGAAAGTATTAGATATTTAATCACTCAACAATTAGTTGAAAGAAATTTAGTAACAAATTAACTAAATTTGACATAGTGCAATATCTGGAACATCTGGTTTACAATATATGCTAGCATAAAGAGGGATATCCTTAAAAGCGAAAATTTAATTTCTGTAAGAATAAACTTGCGCCTTATCTCCTCACAACAAAATCTGAAATGGAAAAAAAAAATTACCGATCATAAAGGTACACATATATATTAAATCAAATTACCAAGTCAAAAATTATCAACAATTTAAATCTGGTTCTAATAAACTTATTAATAAACACAAATTTCAACCTTTCTATACCCAGTTAGGACATTATTCACTGATGACAGAGTCCTACAGAAAGATACGAAAAAGTGATCTAAATATTCTGTGTTAAATTTATGTATGAAAATAACTAACCAAATGTATTATGAATAGTTTATTTCAAATTATAACTTACTGGTCCAACAGATGAAAAAAACTCTTCTAAATCTCTAGCACGCACTCTCTGAGAAAGACGCATGCAGAATATTGTACGTAAATCTCTGTCTTCTGGACTAAGATCATCATTAGGCAAACTAAAAGATAAATATTGAAATAATTATTCAGAAGTTAATTTTAAAACTTTTTCAGCACATATATAAAAAATAGCATTTAATAGTAACTTACTTATTATGATGAAGGCTGTCAAAAAACTGAGTACCAGACCTAAATAAAATATTTTGACATTAGACATCAGTTATTAAAATAATTGTATTATCTTAATTCACAATATGACTGATGGGCACTTACCCTAAAGGACTTCTTCGGGGAGAATGCCTGCTAACCAAAATAAAAAAAAAGAAATGTTTTAACTTTGAGCATGCTTAAAAAATGAAGGCAAGCAAGCAACAAGGTAGTGAAAAACTAACACGCATTACAGTTAAAAAGGAACTAAATTATACATTTATAAATAAAATAATTCATCATACTAATAATTAACTAAAATAAGAATTTTATAAAATGCTATATTAGAAAATAACAATTTGGGACAAAACTTTAATATTGATTTGAGTACATAGAAATATCTTATCATGGGAAGTTCTTTTTTTTCTTCTTTAATGTAACAAAAATTTAAAATTTGTGAAAGTTAAAAAAAAAAAAAAATTGACACTAACATGCTACATAAAAATATAACATTAGCTCTTCCTAGAAAATTCAAAATTGAATGAGAGGGGAAAATGTTATTTATTAAAATGTTATTTAATAATTTTTAAATAAAATTTAAATTTCTTCAGCACTGCTAAAAAAATAAAGAAAGTAAATATACAGCAATTAGACAAACAAAAAACTGAAAAAATAGAAAACCATTTTGTTAATTAGCCAGCTAACTAAAAAAATTCTTAGTAATAGAGTAAATTTTAATAAATAGAATAATTATAATAGCAAAGGTGTGTTCCAGTATTTAAGAACTGAAAAATTCGATTTTTTCGATCAGTATCTGGACAATAATATCCTAGATATTTTTCAGAACCCATAGATGAAAATATAGTCTTACAATGATTTTTGTCTTCATCGCTGATTAAAAACACAAAATAAGTTTCTTTTTAATTACTTTATGTTTAATATTATATTTATTATTACATCTAAATTTCAGGAATATACCCGAGGAAATTATTAAATTTTGTGGACATTTTCTAAACATTTACAGGGGAGATGGTGCTTCAGTAAAATGCTAAAATTCTAGTATTTTTAAGAAAAGACACTTATGGATTGTGTGTACAAACAGTTTATTATTATTTAATTTTACTCTGGAAAGCAATGACTTAGTGAAATTTTGAAAGAAAACATTAACATAAAATAAAAAGGAAGTTTTTCTAAGAGATATGTGAGACACTGTAAAAGCAAATGCAAAGTATATGTTAGGCTTCATAATGAAGGGGGAAAAAAAACCTTCACTAGGTATTAAAATAATAACTTCTTAGCTGTGGTTGAAAGACTTTCTTTCAGTTTATTGTTTCAAAATTCAGTTTAAATGCTTAGGTATAAGAAAAATAGACTACCTGGGTGATCGTGTGCGGGACCTAGTTCTGTGCCTGTAATATTAAAAAATAGAGATTAAAGAAATGCTAATAATTCAATTATGCCTAAATATTAATATTCTATTCTAAGTAAACATAATCAAGTTAGAAGATCAAAAGAAAATTAATTAGTTTTCAAATATTTTTCTACATTAATCAGAGGTTTATAGAAGTTAGTATGACTTTCTGAAACAGTATACAGTGATTCCACTAGACTTAGGTAAATGTCCTTGGGATCCAGGACTTCTAATATTTCTTAATCAAAATAGGGTTCTTGATAAAAATAATTTTATTAATATCTTTTTTAAAGATATGCAAAAAAATAAAAATTTAATGGCAAGAAAAATAATCAGTAGCTGAATCAGTTATAAGTCGCAAAAGAATTGAAACTAAATTTTCGAATGAGCTGTCTTTAAAAACTAAACAAAAAACATTTACTAATACTAAAAAGGAAAAATTTTCATACATACTGCACATTATCATTAAGGGAGAATAAAACAAGTATCATTGAAACTGAGCCCATTACTTGCAAATAAAAGTGAAAAGTGATATTGGGCAGCTTTAATATCGTTTTAGATTGACAACAAATAACATAAACTATTGTGATCTTACAACGATATTGTATAGATCATTGGTAAATTATTCTATAACTATTGATTTATAATAATCAATATATATTATTAGTATAATTGCTTTCAGGCACAAACTGTTAATGTATAAAAATATTTTAAGAATTATATAAAAATATATTTTTAATATAATTAAGAAATATACGACAATATATCGAAGAAAAATGCTTCCTTTTAATAATTTTCAGTAAAAGTTCTGAAATGAAAGATACATTTCTTTTTTTAATGTGACCCAACATCCTCTTTTCTTTGCATTTATCTTTATTTTTTCATAATATAAATGTGTAGAGAGATAAAATATGCATAGAGAGAGATATTTGTGTTTGCATCACATATGCGTAACATCCATGGGGAAAAAATATAGCAAATCACAGTTAATTACCAAAAACAAATATTATATACGAAACAGCTTGAAAATTGTTTTTTTATAAACTGCTAAAAAGAAAAGGTAACTCAAAGTTTTTAATTAAAATTATTAAAATGCTTGCATTAAGGGAAAGCATGCTAAGAGAATTAAGCTCTGCAATCTCTTTATTGTTAATACATTATACAATGACATTTTAATGTTCAAAAGCATTTAAACAAATTAATTAAATATGTAGTCAAAAGCATGTGAATGGTCATAACTTTTAAATGCTTTTATCTTCCAAAGTTATTTACTTAAATAAAATTCTGACAATATCTGCAACTGTATTTTTTCTAGTCATAACAGGAGTTGTTATGAAAACCTACATTACATACATGTAAAATATATATTCAATCAATAAAAATAAAAAAACGTTACGCAAAGAATGAAAAAATTTTAAGGAAAGTTTTTAGTTCAGTAAAAGAAAAAAAAAAACCTATTTTGGTATAGAGATATTTTGGTGAAATGAAATGCTGTTTCACATTTAATCTTTACAATATATCCACTTTTTAGGTGGACTATAGACACTATAATCTAATTTATGCAAATGAAAAATTATAAAAATAAAATGTTTTAAATTGTTCTCTTATCTCATTAATCTAAGTTCAATACATACCTGCGACGATCTCGACGTGGAGATCTAGATCTTCTGTCCCTACTGATTCGTCTATCTCTGCTGCGACTTCTAAAAAATAAATAAAATTTATTTAAATCTTTAATTATGCTTTTATTCCTTAAATACATAATTGTAAGTATAAAGAACACCACGAAATAGCATATGTATTTAACTTTTATCAAAGCACAACAAATACCAACAATTCCATTTATGTACAGTACAGAACCCGTTATCCGGAAATCAGAAAACCGGAACGTAATTCGATAAATTTTCCTACCATTAAAAAAAAATTTTTTTTTTTTTCCTTATAAGATTTTAGGATTTTTCTTTCTTTTTGGAAAGATGTTTACCTTACTATCATTTTGGAAATAATCATTAGTGTATTACTTCGTTTTTTCTTCTTTTTAAGATTATTTCCAAATATTACTTTTTTTAGTTGGGTTTAACAATAAAAAAAACGGCTTTTTGTAGCGATTCAGAAAACCGGAAAAATCAGTTATCCGGAATAGCGATGGTCCCGATCGTTCCGGATAATCGGTTCCCTACTGTATTACTATGCACCAAATACGAAAATATTATAAAGGGAACTTGAAATGTTTTTAGAGCAGAAGAGAAACAGCACCAGCAGATTTATGTAGGCAAAATTAAAACATAATATGCACAGTATAACNCAGAAAAATTAGAATAATTCTGAGCATCAAATCACATGGCTGTGTTTCTATCATATTGGTGTTGTTTGCTCAGTCCTGGCCTGGATAGCTCAAAACAATACTTTTCCTTCAATTGCAATTCTTTGTTTTTTCCTTATCAATAGATATAATCATTATGAATAGGATTATTAATATATGAATAAAGAGGTTGAGAATTCATATTTTAAACAGGGATCAGCTTTTAGTAAAAAGGGATGCAGAAATAAAGTTTTGGATTGGATTGAATGTAGGGTTTAGTGGCACAAAGACCAAAAGAGGACATGCCGCGCCAGGTAAGTTCTGTGTTCGAAGAAATCGTGGTTACCAAAGTCTACCGGAATCCCTGAAACATATTGCTTTAATTATGGATTTGGAATTTAAAGAAATCACTTATTATACTTGCTTAATTGATTAGGAAAGTACTATAAAAACATTCCTTATAAGTGCAAGCATGACATTAAATTTTTTTTTTTTGAATAGCAAAAAATATTAAACTACATCATTTCAGCAAAAAAAAAAAAAAGAATTTGATATGTTAATGAATTAATTTACCTTGTTCGACGCCTGTCTCTTCGACCTCGGCTATAACTTCTTCTTCTGCGATCTCTGCTCCTGCTTCTATCCCTCCTCCGACGGTCACGACTTCTACTCCTGCGGTCTCGACTACGGCTTCGCCTATCTCGACTCCTACTACGTTTACTATCTCTGGCTCTACTCCTACTTCTGCTCCTTTTCTTCTTCTTAACACTACTCCTAGGGAAAAAATCAATTTTATTATTAATTATATTTATAATTTAGCTATATAATATAAATTACAAAATGGTATAATATAGGCTTCTTACAGAAGCATTAAAGAACTAAATTTTAAATTATTTAGCAATTCCAACTAAATGAGTTATAAATTTACAAAAATACCTTTTTTTTCTTATTTGTCTGATACAAGGGTTATCTTAATTTTAACTTACTTGATTTTTTTAAGAAAATCATTGATACATATTGAAATATTTTGTAAATATACTCACAAGCTTTTTTTTTTTTAAAGTTCAATATCATTATTATTATGGGTTTTATTAAGAGAAATGATGCAAATTATGATTCAAAATTTAAAATGAGATGCAAATTATGACTCAAGGATTTTTCACAAAAGTACAAAATCAGGATAAAAGTTTCATGAAACTAAAAGCTAACATAAGCTGTAAGTAAAATTCTTAATTTTGTAAACATATTTTAATTACATCTTTTTAGTTTTATGTTTATTTAAATACAAATACTTTTAAAAATTATTAAATAAGTATTTATCAGAATTTCAATTGGTAACTGTAAATTTTTGTTTTTAAAAAATTGGATTCAAAAATATATTATAAATACACATTAAAATTTTAAAAAAATATTTTTTTTAAAATATTTAATTAAAAAAAATCACGATTTTTGCCAACTTTCTTTAACGGTATAATAGATCAAGAATATTTGAATATTTATCCTAAGTTTTAAGTAACACAATCAAAACATTAAGAGACAGAGTTTGGAAGTCCCTCCTATTAAACTCGGTCAGCATGGCGCGAAAGAAGTTTTCTAAACTCTATTATAAACTATTTAAAGACTGTAGTTACAATTTCTGCAAAACTAATGCAACAGTCTAACTAAAATTTTGCATACTACTTCTAGACACAATTAACTATATTCTAATATATTAGATTGATAAAAAAAAAAATTAAAAGATTTTTTCAAGTCAATTTTTATTTAAAATTATTCTATTATTTAACACTTAATATTACAATTATCATTAATATTTGTCTTATCTCTTTCATACAAATAGGGTTGCCTGAAAGCGCGTCTTTAGTTCTTANTGTCTCTTCGACCTCGGCTATAACTTCTTCTTCTGCGATCTCTGCTCCTGCTTCTATCCCTCCTCCGACGGTCACGACTTCTACTCCTGCGGTCTCGACTACGGCTTCGCCTATCTCGACTCCTACTACGTTTACTATCTCTGGCTCTACTCCTACTTCTGCTCCTTTTCTTCTTCTTAACACTACTCCTAGGGAAAAAATCAATTTTATTATTAATTATATTTTTAATTTAGCTATACAATATATATTACAAAATGGTATAGTATAGGCTTCTTACAAAAACAATAAAGAACTTAATTTTAAATTATTTAGCAATTCCAACTAAATGAGTAATAAAATTACAAAAAGACCTTTTTTTTATTTGTCTGATACAAAGGTTATCTTAATTTTAACTTACTTGATTTTTTTAAGAAAATCATTGATACATATTGAAAATATTTGGTAAATATACTCACAAGATTTTTCTTTTTAAGTTCAATATCATTATTATTAAGGGTTTTATTAAGAGAAATGATGCAAATTATGATTCGATACTTAAAATGACTCAAGGATTTTTCACAAAAGGACAAAATCAGGATAAACGTTTTATGAAACTAAAAGCAAACATAAGCTGTAAGTAAAATTCTTAATTTCATAAACATATTTTAATTAGATCTTTTTAGTTTTATGTTTATTTAAATACAAGTACTTTTAAAATTTTTTAAATAAGTATTTATCAGAATTTCAATTGGTAACTGTAAAATTTTTTAAAAAAAATTGGATTCAAAAATATATTACATATACATATTAAAATTTAAAAAAAAAAAATATTTTTTTTATTAATATTTAATTTAAAAAAATCAAAATTTTTGCCAATTTTCTTTAATGGTATAATAGATCAAGAATATTTGAATATTTAGCCTAAGTTTTAATCAATACATTAAGAGACAGAGAGTTTGGAAGTCCCTCCTATAAAACTCTGTCAGCATGGTGCGAAAGAAGTTTTCTAAACTCTATTATAAACTATTTAAAGGCAGTAGTTACAATTTCTGTGAAACTAATGCATCAATCTAACTAAAATTTTGCATACTACTTCTAGACACAATTAACTATATTCTAATACATTAGATTGATTAAAAAAAAAAAAAAAATTAAAAAGATTTTTTTAAGTCAACTTTTATTTGAAATTTATTTTTCCCAAAAAGGGTAATTTAAAATTATTCTATTATTTAACACTTAATATTACAATTATCATTAATATTTGCCTTATCTCTTTCATACGAATAGGATTGCCTGAAAGCGTGTCTTTAGTTCTTAAAAATGGTTATATAACTAGCAGGAAATTAGTAATGACTGAGAAACTGAAACCCTCGCTGAAATATCAAAAGAAAATCTATATTAATCTTTAAAAAATATATACAGTGAAACCTCGGATTAACTGACCCTCTTGGGATTAAAAAAATTTCCGCTCATTGGAAAGGTATACTGGCCGAATATCGAATATTTGGCGGCAAAAATAGCAACATTTTTTAGTTAAAAAACAAATTTAATGCTGTTAATTGTTTTAAAGAAAAATTGCAATGATATAGAAATACAGGGTGTTCCAAAATTATCTTTACAACTTCAAAAATTCATAACTTTGAACATAAACAAGATATTTTTATTCTGTCTTTTGCATGTATTACTGCAACTAATAAAGTTTTTTTTCAATAGGCTGAAAAGTTATAAGTGAGGATGTGGACACCACAACAGAAAGCTCAATGCGTCTCATGGTTCATAGAGACGAAATCAGATACACAGGTTCAACGGAACTTCAGGACAACTTTCCAAAGAGACCCACCATCCAGACCCTCAATCCGTGCATGGCACACAAACTTCATGAGCACCGGATCAGTATTGCATAAAAGTGGAGCCGGACGTCCCAGCACAAATGTGGAGCGAATACGGCCATGAGACGCATTGAGCTTTCTGTTGTGTCCACATCCTCACTTAAAACTTTTCAGCCTATTGAAAAAAAAACTTTATTAGTTTCAGTAATACATGCAAAAGACAGAATATAAATATCTTGTTATGTTCGAAGTTATGAATTTTTGAAGTCGTAAAGATAATTTTGGAACACCCTGTACTGTTTCCTAGGAGCGTCCATAATGTGAAGTTTCACTGAATACACATTGTCCTATCTAAGCAAATAGACAATTAATTTTTGAAAATTAACATATAAAATTTTATGCCAAAAAATTAAAGAAATAGGTACACGCATTAGAGATGCTTCAAAGTACAAATAAATATTACCTTCTATTTTCTTTATCAGCTGAATGACCTCCATTGTATCGTTCTGAATCATCCTATAAAAACATTGAACATTTATGTAAAATAAGCAAGTATAACATTAAAACAAAAATCTGAATAAATTTCCATTATTACGATTGCTTTTACAAATAACTTGTAACATCAAGTCAAAAAATTTAAGACCTGAATGCAAAATATTTTATTTGTGAAGGTTTATTTTTCACAAAATGAATAATGAAATTTGAATCACAACAGAAAGTTATGAGTAGAATTATGATAAAATATTTCTGTAATTTTTAAACTAAAAGTAAACTTATGAATTTTAAATATCCTTGGATGCCAATTAACGATTGATATAAGTAAATGAATGCATAGGGAAAATGTAGCAGCTGATGCATTGAAATTTTGCAGGTTTGTCTTGATATTCCTGTAACCAAACCAGAAGTGGAGTAGATACCTAGAAAAATATGCACAAATATCGAAAATTCCTCAAAAAAATAGCATTAATGTTCTGTTTTTATTTAAACAAACCTTTTGGTTTTAATAGCTCTTTATAATCAGGTTGTATGAAGATTTCGAACAAGATTCCAGAATTTATCTATAAAAAAGAAACCAATAAATTTGCTTTTTGACCACCATCCTTAAAAACTTTTGTTAGTGAAAATTGAAAAGAAAAAACAATATGACTGATCCTTTTTGATATTATTTAACAGGAGTTAACTTAATTTTTAAAATTAAATCTACAAATCAAAATGTTATAATATCAAAAAGGAGACAAGGTTTAAATTTATATCTTATGAACTAATTATGTTTTGCTTACATGATTTTAAAGAAACCAAATATCTTGAAATATTTCTAACCATAATAAAAATATATAACTTGCCATAATATAGGGGTGCAGAAGACTTAAATATTTTCTGCAAATAAATTTTACAAATTTGTTTGTAAAATTGTATTAAATTTTTAATTCCGTTGATGTGTATTTAAATAAATGCCAATGATTTAAAAAAATTTCCAACACTTACGTCGTCGACTTTAAGCGAGGATAAATCTGATTATTTAAATGCAAGTTCTGTATGATTGATTTCAATAAAATGAAAACTAATACCTTTATAAAATTTACTTCTTTAAAAAGAAAAAAAATTAAATTGCTCACAATGTAATTGCCTATTTGTTTGCTATATTGTGAACTAAAAGCTACTAAACTGCATTTGTAGAGTTATCTAATTATTTTCTTCTAACTCACAGAGATTCTTCTCAAATATTTTTTTTGTTCATTCTGCACCCCTCTAAAAACGAATTATACTTTACACTTATTACCAACTTACAACGAATTCCCATAAATTAATTCTTAAAATGTAGTATTATAAATAATGGTACATTGTTCTCAAATAAAAACTTTCATTCAATCTTAATAAATTAAGCTATACATAAGAAGACAAAACATATCATGAGGAAATATCGAAATACGTAATTGAAAAACACAACAGAGGGGAATAAAATGTAGTAAATTTTTGTAGGGGAAAAAAAAAAAAAAATACATTGATGAAAAATAAAATGCAAAATCTACATTATACCGATAAGTCGAAAATTTTAATTCACAACAAATGTACTACAATCGAACCATTCAACCTCTGAAGAACAGCACAACTTTATAGCTGCCCTTCAATAATTCGTCTCCCCAAGTTGCTAATGGTAATCAACTGATGCATAATAATTAATAGGAAGTGCCTTAAAGTGACATTAGCTTCTGACAGTTTCTTTTAATGCTTGTAACTCTTTTTAGTGTTCATGCTATCTTAAGTCATACTTTTGAATTAATTTGACTATTTTATATAGTAAAAAGTTGGATCGATTTTAAAACAGAAAAATATAGATCTCTTTTCATTAAGATAGGCACCAAACTGACAATAAATGAAGACTTTATTTACTTATTATCTTTCTCTAATAATTTAGTAAAACAAATTACTATTTATTAAATTTTAACAATAACGGGGTTGCCACTCTAACCTGGAAAAAAAAAATTCTGTGTTTTTCCCTGAAGATATTATATGCGATATATTAAGAGGAAACACACTATCACTGTGCTTTTGAGTGAGCTACATTGTACTAACTATACTAAATTTAATTACCAGAGAAACTTGAGAAAACAGATATAGCTGAAATAACATCCTTAAATATGCCACAAATTGTGCTTTGAGTGGTCACCATTTTTTAAAAGATAAAAATAAGAAACAAAATTCCCTGCATTTTCCACGTGGAGAGGCAACCCTGAATAAATAAGATAGGCATGGAAAAAATCTACTTTAATACATATTCTTTAGAAAGCCAATGTTAAGGACTTTTTAAAAATACACAAATAATTAGAAGAAATTGGGAAAATAGTTTAAGAAGAGCTGGCAGCCATGGAAACATTATAATTTACTACACTAATCTAGATATAATTAATTTTGCTTTACAAGGGTAAAAAATATTCATAGAATTTTTTATAAAAAATATCTATTTTGTTATAAAGAAAAAAGAATTTAATAATTTCGTTCATTTAAGCATTATTTGGCATAATTTTAACGACATATAAACAATATTGGATTTAAATATAATGGGTACTTACTACAATACTGTATTTTAACTTTTGAGTAGAAGTAATTAAATTAAAATACAATTTTCATTAAATATTTTTGATTACTGTAGGTTTAATACTAGAGAAAGTCCTAACAATTCCTCATTAAAGACGTTAATTTTATAAGAAGCAATACTACATAAAAAAGGGTCTTTAACATTTAAAAGCATTAACTTTTCAAGTCAACAGAGCATTAACTTTTTAATCAGCCTCATATGTTTTGAAAGATAGTGTAAAATTGACCATAAATATTGATAGCAATTTTAGTAAAAACCATTAATAAATTCAAACATTTAATTTATTAAGCCATACAATGCAGAGGAAATTAATAATAAAATTTATAAAACCTGACTTATGTTTTGATAATTATGCATAAGCTAATAAGTCATAAAAGTTAACTTTATGTTTATTGTTTACAAATTATTTAACGACGTTTGTAAAGCTGTAATAGCTTTTTAGGATAAAAAATATTGACAAATATCTGACTAACAGAAACACCATAACTTGAAGAGAAAGCTGGTTGTATCAGATACAACCAAAAGCTTAGCTTCAATAGCCTTGGCATTTCATACTACCTTGGCTAAGTAATCCATTGGAACAGGGATCAATCAGTTCATTCTACAAGACAGAGCAAGAATATTATTTTTAAGATGTTTAAATTTTGAAAAATTAAACTTTAAATAGTAAATATTATAGAAAACTGAAATTTCAAGTAATTTAGAATTATAATATACCTCTTTTCTGTATGGTGCTTCTAACATAGCTTCCACATCAAAATCTTCTGCCATGGTCTTATCTAGAAATCTGCAATAAAAATTTAAATATATTTAATAGAATTTATTTCTAATTACTATGCTATGAATAAATAACAAAAATTAAAATAACTGAACACAGAAAGAAATAAAATTTAATCTCTAAATATTAATAAATTTAAAATATAAATAAAATATCTAAAATAATAAAACTACAGGGCAGGTATCACGACAATGAGCTTTTGAAGTGCGCTTGGAATACCTTCAATTTTTTAATGTACTTTAGTTAATAGTTTTTGAGACATTCGTCATTTAATAATAATTCGTTTTATCAATATTTTAATCCCTGAGGCAGAATTTTTTCAGGTTTTCTGTGACAAAACTATCTAGCACTAATGTTTTTCTGCAAGATACTTTAAATAATTGCAAACATATATGTTACTGATTTGAAATAACAAAGTGCTGTGTCTAAAATGGAAAAACTGTAGATATGTAATTTTTAATTGAATATGTATTTTTGTAAAAATTTATTATGATCGATATTCTCCCATTTTTTTGAGACAAAAACGCACTAATTACTTCCTTTTTTGCATTTTGTGAATCATTAAAAAAAAAATCTTGAAATCCTTAGCATAAACTACCGAAATAAAAATTGACGACCGAGTGTTTCATTCACGATTCGGTTGCTGTAAAAATATTGTATTAATAACATCGGATTTTATAAACTATGTGGAAATCAATAGCTATAATTGCCATGTGATAATCAATACCAATAATTGCCAAAAACACAATTGAAACACTATGTGGATTTACAATATTATCTGCGTAAATTGAGAGTGTGGAAAATGTGATTAAATTTAATTTAAAATGTAGATAATAATAACTGATAAATAACCGAAATTTTAAAAATCCCGAGGAAATTGGTAGCACTAGCAATTAAAGCCTAAATTAGCTGGTATTCAAGACTTTACCAGCAATAATTGTTGAAAGGTTAAAAAAAAACAATAAAATCGTCACATTGAAAGTAATTAAGAGTAATAAATATATAAAAGTAAATAAGTGCATAAAAAGTTTTTCCTTTTTTTTTTAAAAAAAAAAGAAAATTCATAGCAAATTTTCTTGAATGAACGATGGAAAGACCGAATGGATTAACAATAATATCGGTGCAAGCTGAGTGTAAAAAAGAGACTTCTAGGATTTGAACTTCACGTGCCGCAAAGCATCGCACTTATTAATTGGTTCACCTCTCACCTTAAACTGTAATTAAGTCTCCACTCACAGTAATATTTTACTAATATGATGTTTAAAAAAAATTAAAGAAAGAACATAAGAAAGAACTAATCATCTTCTAAACTTTCGCGATTTTTTAAAAATTATATATCTGAAATTCTATGTAAAGTCAATTATTTAAAATTCTTCAATGAGAACGGAAAAATCATGATCAATCCTCTGTAGTCAAATCCTTTAACAAAAAATAAGCAACTTTTAAATGCTTTTTAAGCACTCATAAAATATTTTCAAGCACTATATACATAAACAAAATAATTTTCAAAACATTTACATGATCATTATAAAATAACTAGATTCTGACTAAGAACTCCTAGTTTTTCATTTATTATATTAGCTATTATAAAATACTCAAGAGATTTTTCGGTTCAATATCAGAGTGTGATATATGAAGCCTGAAATTGACAATATCTTGTAAAATGCAGCATAGTTGTACATGAGAGAGCAAGAATCCACATTAATAGGCGCACTCGCAAGTATTTCATCAAACATAGAAAAATGATTAGCGCTTTCATACGCTACCGACTGAAGGTAAGCCGAGATGGATTGTGAAATCGTTGAATGGAACAATGTGAAAAGCACGCTTTTGCATAATACATAACCAAAAAAGGCACGGTAAAGAAGCAAAAAATCTTTTCGAAAATTAAGCACTTTTTAAAAACATCCAATGAAAAATGCACCTTTAAGGAGTTTTACTTTTTTTTTCATTAACGTATTCTGTTATTAAACCAATTTACTCTTCACTGTATATCTAGATGCCATATTCCTCTCATGTCTTTGAAATTTTAAGGTATTTAGCTTGAGCAAAAATAACCGATTTTATTATGTGATTGGTTAATTAAAAATTAAATAATAATTTTAAACATTTTATTTATAAGTATAAATGCTTTTAAATAATACTATGCATCATTATTAATTCATTTTATCAGATGTTATCAGTTAAACATAAAAGAAATTTGATATGAATCAAATCAGGGTTGGAGTTTTTGCCGGCAAAAAGGGGTTTTTGCCAGGACAGTGGCAAAAACCTGGTAAAAACCGGCAAAAACTGGTAAAAACCGGCAAAAACCAAATTATCTAAATTGCTGATTAAATATTATTACAAAATACTTGAAACAAATTTAAATCAATCATAAGGAGGTAATTGTTCTCNGCATTAATGCGCAAAAAATTTGAACGTCTTACATGAAGAAACCTTACCTACAGTAAACACGTGGTTGCAGAGAAATGCGTTCTGAAAGAGGTTCGGAGGGATGGTGTTCTGTAGTTCTTAAAGATTTTAACAATACTGGTAAACAGGGAAGCTAGATAATGGGGCAGATGTTGAAAATAATGAAAGATCCAGGAAGAAAAGTGAAACGGATTTTATTCTAAATGGCGCAATGAGAAATTTTTTTCAAAATGCGAGAAATTCGCGAATTTTGAAATTGGTTTATAGAATGCGCGAATTTCTCGCGGTAATCATTTTTTAATGCGAGAAAAGAAAAAAATATGCGAGATTCTCGCGCTGTAGTGAAAACACTGCTACTGATTTAAAATAACAGAAGTGCTGCGTCTAAAAAGGAAAAACTGTAGATATATAATGTTTAATTGAATATGTATATTTGTAAAAATTTATTATGATTGATATTCTCCGAATTTTTTGAGAGAAAAACGCACTAATTATTTCCTTTTTTGCATTTTGCTAATCATTAAAAAAAAGTGTGAAATTCTTAGCATTACTACCAAGATAAAAATTGACGACCGAGTGCTTCATTCACGATTCAGTTGTTGTAAAAATATTGTATTAATAACATCGGATTTTATAAACTAGTGGAAATCAATAGCTATAATTGCCATGTGATAATCAATACCAATAATTGCCAAAAACACAATTGAAACACTATGTGGATTTACAATATTATCTGCATAAATTGAGAGTGTCGTAAAAGTGATTAAATTTAAAGTGTAGATAATATTAACTGATAAATAACCGAAATTTTAAATATCTTGAGGTAATTGCTAGCACTAGCAATTAAAGCCTAAATTAGCTGGTATTCAAGACTTAACCAGCAATAATTGTTGAAAGGTTAAAAAACAATGAAATCGTCGCATTCAGAGTAATAAATATATAAAAGTAAATAATTGTAAAAATAAAATAATAAAAGTAAATAAGTGTATAAATAATTTTTTTTTTTTTAAAAAAAACAGAGAAAATTCATAGCAAAATTTTTTCAATGAATGATGGAAAGACCCAATGGATTAACAATAATATCGGTGCAAGCCGAGTGTAAAAGAGATACTTCTAGGATTTAAACTTCACGTGCTGCAAAGTATCGCACTTATTAATTGGTTTACCTCTCACCTTAAATTGTAATCAAATCTCCACTCACAGTAATATTTTACGAATATGATGTTTAATAAAAATTAAAGAAAGAACATGATTTTTAGAGCTAATCATCCTTTAAACTTTTGCGAATTTTTAAAAATTATTTATTTGAAATTCTATCTGAAGTCAATTATTTTCAATTGTTTAAAATTCTTCAATGAGAATGGAAAAATCATGATCAATCAATCCTTTGTAGTCAAATTCTTTAAGAAAAAATAAGCACCTTTTAAATGCTTTTTCAGCACTCAAAAAATATTTTTAAGCACTATAGCTATACATAACCAAAGTAATTTTCAAAGAGTTTACATGATCATTATAAAATTACTAGATTCTCACAAAGAACTCCCTGTTTTTCATTTATTACATTAGCTATTATAAAATATTCAAGAGATTTTTTGGTTCAATATCAGAGTGTGATATATGAAGCCTGAAATTGAGAATAGCTCGTAAAATGCAGCATAGTTGTACATGAGAGAACAAGAATCCACGTTAGTCCCAATCTTTGAATAGAACTAAGTGAAAAGCACGCTTTTGCATAATACATAGATAAAATAGGCATGGTAAAGAAAAAAAAATCTCCTTTTCGAAAATTAAGCACTTTTTAATAACATCCAATGAAAAATGCACCTTTAAGGATTTTTATTTCATTAACATATTCTGTTATTAAACTAATTTACTCTTCACTGTATATCTAGATGACATATTCCTTTCGTGTCTTTGAAATTTTAAGGTATTTAGCTTGAGCAAAAATAACTGATTTTATTATGTGATTGGTTAATTAAAAATGAAATTATAATTTTAAACATTTTATTTATAAGTATAAATGCTTTTATACATAATATTATGCATCATTATTAATTCATTTCATCAGATGTTATCAGTTAAACATAAAAGAAGTCTGATGTGAATCAAATAAATCTCTACAATTCAAATGGATCACGATTTCAGCCCACCTAAGAAAATCTATATAATTATAGAAAAATTAGAATTCATCCGCAAATAAAAGCTTAATTGAACAGTACCCAATCCTAGGGGCCCTGATTTTAGTCTGATGAAAAATAAAATTTACATTTGTTTATTGTTTCTTAGTGGTTTTTGTAGTCACCCTGCTTTTTAGTGCGACATATTTTAAAATTTGTTCTGCAATTCTAATGAGAAATAAAATTTGTTCGATCATTAAATTAATATTGAAAAAAATTAAAGATTAATAATATTTTAATACTGACAGAAGAGTTTCATTAAAAATGTTCAGTGGTTATATTATTAGTGAAGGCAGTGATCTTTTATTATCCTTTCACAAGATCTTACAAATTAATAAGCATTTTTTGTTCCTTACAACTTAACTTACCAAATTATTAGAATAGATGTATAAATATAGAGTAAAACAGAAAGAGTGTAGCCGAGCTTTTTTTTTCTTATATTACCGGAATCTTCCACAAATATTAACTAAATAATTACTAATTCTAAAAGAAAATTTCACCAACTCCGACAACAAAGGCTACGGGGGTTTCTGCTCTTTCTAGAAGGTTCGTTTTATTTTCCAAAACTGTACAATCACAGTTAAGAAAAGAAATATATAATTTGGAAAAAAACGTTAAATAACTGTCATGCATTTTACTCGCTATACAATTTGATATCAAATTATGCACGAATTACAAGTTAAATCATTTAATAAATTTCAATTCTCAGAAATTAACCACTTGATATTTGTTTTTTGCTGCGTTCGAAAAAGAAAATTCTACGTAAAAGAAAGTTTTACGAGTTGCTGTTTGTAACGCTCGCCTTCAAATATAAATATTACAACGTGTTGCATGGATTACACGGTTTAAACTCAACAATTTGTTTCAGAAGATGAATATGACGGTCTGTTTATTTACGTCATCTGCAGCTGTCGTGTAGAATTGCAATTTTATGAAGAGTAATACTTAGAAATTAAGTTATCGTATAAGTTAATAGTTTGAAAAACTAGACTTAAATAATATTAGTAAAAATGACTGCTTTCGAAGGTAGTATTTCTCCGTTATGAAGCTTTTGTCTAAATATTTAGTATTTTAATATTTAGTATTATTCTGATTAACGTAATATTTTTCTACTATTGAAATAATTAATCTATGGAATCTTTTTATACTTTTATGAAAATTTTTTAATTTTTCTTCCTTTTTATTGTATTTTTATTTATTATTGACAACAGACATAATATCAGTTTTTAGTTATTTCTTGCCGGCGTTTATGTTTACTTGCGTTACTAGCTAATTTACGCAACAATTGAATAAAAAGATTATTAAAGTATTTACATTTTAATTACAATGCACTAAGATGATAACTTAAGAAACACACGCATATAATATCAAGCCTAATTTGAACGGCATAATTATTATTAGTTGTTAGTGAAATTTACTTCAATATTTTAAGTTTAGTTTTATCTCAGAAATAGCATTTTATTATAACTGTCGCCACATCATCCCATTAGGAATATAATATTTGCATTTAATAGGAAAATGCACATCTTCCATGTGTAGTTTTTGGAACAATTTGATCGGATGATGAATCTAATCTCTTTTGACTTTGGTATGTTTCTTGCTCTAGGTGCCTAAATTCTAATGAAGTATCAATTTAAACTTCTGTGAAAAAATCTCCTAAGCCACCCTTTCAGATATAAGCTTTATTCTATCCGTGATGACCCGAACTTGTTTATTTTTCACCAGAATGTTTTGTTGTAGCATTGAGCAATCTTGTGAGGACCCGTAAAGAAAGCTGATAAAGAGAGTTTCTCAATACGCGAGAACATGTCTTCAAATCTTGAAACACCAACATAGGCTTTAATTTTTGTTGAATGATTTGATATTGGTGTAATATGTATTGCTTCTGTATAATTACAAATAAATGTTCCAAAATATCTATTTTTCATTCTTTAGGAAATTGTTTGGTAATTGTAGATTTTCACTATTAACCATTTCTGTAGTTGAGCATTTTAATTCATTTTTATACACAATTCATAAACGCAACAAAACAGATGACAAGAAAAAAGTAAAAACTCTGAATGTATATCACATCATTACTGCTCTTAAATTATGATGTAATCATTATATCATTCTGATTAGTCGGTGAAAGGAAAATGTATGTGATGTTTGATGCATCAATTCCAAATGTTTTTCTGTAGAATTGAATAGATCATTTTGCAATTCGCTACCAAGATTGATAGTGGTTGTTTTAGATACCATGCACTTGGATATTCGACCAATATATATCTTGGGCAATTAGGTCAACTCATAGAATAGCTTCTGGCTATGGTAGGGGTGCACAACCTTTTTCAGTGAAGGGCCACATGCACAGCAGATTGACCAATGAAGGGCCGCATGCCAAAGTGTTTAGACCGACATATTGAAAGCAATTGTTGGTGGTGATTGTTATATAAACATCATTGTTTATATAACACTAAATTCTTTTTGTCGGTTAACCTTGTAATCTCTTTGCAGAAAATACAATACTTTAAAACGTTTAAAATTAGAAAATGCAAAACTGATTACTTAAGAAGGAAAACAGAATTCGAAAATCAGAATCAATTTATCAGAAAAAATTTAGATAAATTGAAATAATTAAAAAACTATGGAAAAATTGAAATTTTTTT
>NC_092204.1:62296353-62388006 GCF_043381705.1 Parasteatoda tepidariorum | reverse complement strand
ACTTTACGAAACTTATCATTTTTTATACAGTTAAAATTTAATGATATACAAATCATTTCCCAGCATATAATCATAAATGATATAAAATGCTCCAAGAAGGTAGAAAATGGTTTAAAAAATTTCTTAATGGTTATACTGTAATTTGCAAAATTTTTGAATATTGTGATAATTTTATCTACTTGATCATGTGATATTTTTTGAGCCATTAAATGAAAATGTAATGATTGTATTTAAAGACTACTCTGTAATTTTGAACAGGCCAAATTCATTCTGGAAAACAGTCTTTCGACAGAAGCTGTTGTTGTGGGTAATATTAAACTTAGAGCAAATAACATAATCAGTTTTGGAATTTGTCCTAGATGGTGTTCTTACTTTCTGGGTTTTTAAATCGCGGAAATAAAAATAGCGATGTGTTATTTTTTAATTGCTTGAATATGAATTGCTATGTGTTATTTTTTAATTGCTTGAATACGAATTGCCATGTGTGTTTTTTAAATTGCGTAAATAAAAAACTTGATGCTTGTTTTTCTAATCGCGTGAATGCGAATAGTGTGACTTTTAAATTGCGAAAGGACTACTCACAACACTTGATTTTTAAAATGCATGAATATGAATCGCTATATATGGTTTTTAAAACGCGTGCATATGAATTGCGAGAAAAGTAGCAACGGATGATACTTTAAACGCCAGAACACGAATCGCAATATGTGATTTTAAATCCCGTGAATACGAAACGCGATAGATTATTTTTAAATCTCGTTAATGTTAATACGAAATGCGATTCGCAATTTTCAGATAGCGTAAATACAAATTACGATGTATGACTTTTAAATTACCTGTGACAACAAAAAGAATAGGTTCGATGTGTGTTGTTAAACTTGCATGTGTTCATGGGACTAAAGAATTATGCCGTGTTTTGAATTATTTTTTTTGCAAAATGGACAGCGTTTAATATAAACACATCTCGTTTTTTTTTCTTTCCTGGGAAGGTGTTGATTTGGCTAAGATACGTAATTACTTTTTAAGTTACGAAAAAAAATTAAAACTGAATCGAATTTCACGAGTTGCAATATTGTGTGAAAATATCAGGTATATATTCTAAATCACAAATAAAAATGCAGCAATAACGGGAAAGAAGAAAAAACACGTTCGAAAAACCTCTTAAAAATTCGTGTTAAAATCGGTACAACGCAAATGATAAAATCGGCACAAACAGAGCACGTTAAAAATAATTATTTTAATGCGCGATTCAAAACTCGCTTGCTGTCAAGCCATTATTACCCACCTGTATTAAAAATATCATAATCTTTTATCACGGGGAAAACGTAATAACTACTAAAACAATAACCAAAATACTTTTATATTTCAGATGAAATTGGAGTAAATAAAGTCCATCAAAATTTTATGTAATTTAAATGCGGGATTTGAAATTAAAATGTCGTAATAGCGTATAAAAAATATCGGTACTTTCAAACCTTGTAGAAATGTGTAGCAATAATTTCTAAAATAACGATTGAAAAATAATTTGATTTGCGATAAAATCGTTATAAATAAGCCATGTCAAAAAATGGTTATCTAAATGAGCGATTCTTTACTCGCGATTCGTAATAATATCGTGCTAAAATATCGAAGTTTTAAAAACCGGGCGGAAATGTGCAGCAATAACTGTTGAAGAAAGGATCTAAAGTCATTTTGATTTTCCATGAAGTTTGCACAAATAAAGCGTTTCATAACTTTCAAAAATCGCTATTTCAGAAACTACTTGAAAATGGGTAGCAATAACTACCGAAAAGTCATTGGAATCGGCACATACGAAAAGCGTCAAAAGTGGTAATTAAAATTCGTAAATCGTAATAATGATGTATTAAAAATATTGGGATTTTTAAAACTGTGCTGAAATCCGTAGCATTAACCATCGAAAAACTACATTGTGTAAATTTGAATTACCGAATTATTTTTATTATTCTTCAAAAACAAATATTTAAATTATTTTTTTTCCATTTTGTTCAGATTGCGGCCACACATCGAGGGTTGGTGGGCCGCAGGTTGAGCACCCCTAGGCTATGGTGAAAAATGATCTATACTAATTAGGCAATGTGTAAAACGATCTTGTAAACGATGGGTCTTATCAATTCAATGTTTAAAATGTTTGAACTTCTGCTTTATGTTTTTTAATAAAAAGAAAATGATCGAAGTGTCATGTGTACATACAGTGTTCTCCCTAAGAGTTTTTAGAAGGGCGCCCCGTCTGCCCTTTGATCCCTATAAATGTGTCCTACTTGCTCTTTTTGTATAAATAAACTGAAATTCTTAAAAAACACTGCCTTTTTACTTAAGTTTTCCAGGGAAAGTTTGTTTTCTTAACAACCTGTTTTAGCGAGAAATCCGTTTCTGATTTATTTTATTGATAATTATTTAACGCTAATTTTTAATTTTATTCCTTCATTTTAGTAAGATATTTTTTATGTTGTCTAGTTACATAGCTAAAATTTGCACCAGATTCTGGAGATATTCACATCTTTATTTGGGAGGGAGTATATCAATGAATTTTTTAGTGATTTTAGGTTTTACTGATAATTGTTTTTAAATATTACCTTTTTATTAAAAACTGCACCATTAAATTTTTATTTTTTCATAAATTGCCCCACATTGGCCACCACAAAATGTAAAAGGGTATTCGTCTCAGGGAAATATCACTTTGAAATTACCATGCCGGTTTCAATAACACAACTTTATTGAAACAAAACGCATAGAGAACTAAACTACATATACAGAAAACAAAAATTAACATTTACTAATCACGTGACTTTATTCTGCCATCTATATTTTATTTTGAGAACTACTTTAAACAGAAACATCTCCCCCACCATGAACCCTTAGGAGGTTCATATATGTATAATGACTTGCTTAGGAGTGTCGATGAGCTTTACAATTCTATTCAGTTATCTAAAAAATATGACGTTTATTATTATGGCACAAATATTGATACAAAAAGTCTTCCCCATTATTTTGGCAAAGTTTCTGACTCGGCAATCTTCCTTTGTAAAATTGAATAGAGTTTTACAAAACTTTGTGTTTTAAAGGGTAGTGTGTCAAAACATTTTATGAAAAATATCAGTTATCAAACCATTAAATTTTTAAATTAGGGCCCATTTTGAACAAGATTTATTATTTTTTTATAGAAAAATTGACACCTTTCTCTGATATTTTCAGCTGATGTTATTTAGTTGCAGATGATGATGAAATCTTCTTTGAATTAGAAATTTTAGATTTTTAATTTATTTCTTGAATATCATGTAGAATTTGATTGTATTACTTCCATTGTTTAAGTTACTATTTTTTTTATTCTACTTTTATTTTTTATGAATCATTATTTTTTTTTCTACACTTATTACTTAGGGTATCATAATCTATAATTTTTATTTATTTATAGAAATGGGTGTTTTGTCTGAGATAGCTCAAGCTGTTGAAGAAATGGAATGGAAGTAAATAATTTTCTTTTCTACTATATTGTAATATATTTATTTTATTATTTATATTTAATTTATTTTGTAATATTCTTGCCTATGTATCAACTTTTAACATCTAGGGTATTACAACAGAACCCTGATTTCACGTTTTCCGTCAGACCAGTGGTTAAAAATGCATTAAGTGGTGAAACGTAAAATCAGGACAAAAAGTTATCTGAGCAAATTTTACAAAAATGTGCACTTATTAGATGAATTATTGTAATCAGGGTTGGCAAGATTTTGCCGCAGGTGGAAAAAACCATGGTAAATACCGGTAAAAACCGTCCTGGCAAAAACAGGTTTTTGCCAAGCAAATTGGCAAAAAGTGGCAAAAACCTATATTTTCCAAGATGAGAGGACAAAAACACATTTTTGGTACAAAATTATTCCTAAAATTGAAATATATACTATGAATATAAATAATTACAGAAAAATTAACAAAATTATTATTAAATCATAATTAAATGATAATGTAATAATATATCATTTTAGTAGTTTAAAACATTATTGATTGGAAAATTTGTGATTATTCTCTTTTTTCCAGTGAAATGAACTTATTTTAAATTAATATAACTATAATTTAAAGCATAAAATATCTATCAACATGTGTAGTTAATTATTGTACAAATAATAATTTTTTATAATAAATAATAATATTATACAAATAATAATATTTATTTATTTGTAAAAAAACATTTATTTTAGGATTCTAAAATGAAAAGAGATCAAAAACTTTCAATCTTTTAAAAATTATTACCCTTATATTAATTATTAATATGTTAAAAATAATTTTTTCATGTAATGTATCAAAATTATTATTCCTTATGATTGATTTAAATTTGTTTCAAGTATTTTGTAATAATATTTAATCAGCAATTTAGATAATTTGGTTTTTGCCGGTTTTTACCAGTTTTTGCCGGTTTTTCCCAGGTTTTTTCCACTGTCCTGGCAAAAACCTCTTTTTGCCGGCAAAAACTCCAACCCTGATTGTAATATATGTTTAATTTTTAAATTCTTCTTTCATTTTTATTTTTACACGCAATTTTAACAATGGCTTGTTCAACACTAACAATTTTTTTTCAAAAATTGTTTCTTGCTTTAAATTTGCAAATAAGTTTTGTTTCAGAGTTTTTTATGGTTTAAATCCCTTGATCAGTTGTGGGTGCATATTCTGGTATTTCTTCTTTATCGCCTTTTTAAGCATTATCATCAGAAACAGGCATGAAATCATATAACAAAAGAATTTGTGAAATGATGAGATGTGTTGCAGTCGACTTACAGGTGTTTTTATCCATACAATCTTCTTCTGAAGAGCAAATGTTCTCATTGAAAATGATGAAGTCTGTATTAAACCCATTGGTTGGATTCTCACTAGTAATGAAAATTTAGTAGTCCAACAGGACAACCTAGATATTCATTTAGTAGTCCAAAAATTTTATATGGTCAGCACACTTGAGGAGAAAAAAATTGACTTTACATAATTCATTTGCATAATTCAATTACATTTTACATAATTCATGTTCCAATACACATCAGGAAATATTAATTTCTATCTATATAGCTATAGTATCTAATTAGGTTCATTTCCCATGATGATTGAAGATTAGTATTTATTAAAATTAAGTGAAAAAAGCTAAAATAATATTAATAATATTAGTAAATTGATTCAACATAGAAACTAAAATGCTGAGACCAAATAAATTAATAAATGAGAAAAACAAAGAAATTAAGAACTAACAAAATATTATATTAAAAATTAATTATCCAGAAATTTTAAAACTCCAATATAAAGTCACTTTCAATACTAAAAGAGTAAAACATATTATTTTATTGATGAACATAATATTTTATTGTCAGAACATGAATGCAAAGCACATCACAGCATGCAAATTTGAAATTTCAAAATTTAATTTTAAAATTTTTTATTCTAGACACTTTCATTTATTCCATTTGAATACTATGCATTTCAGTTCTATACCATACGTAAACCAATACGGGTACAAGAATTATTTTTTAAATGCATGGAATTTTATGCAAAAATGAATTTATCATTACTATTTTGTAAAGTCTAAGCATATTAAAAGGTGATAAATTTGTCCCCCATGCGTATAATTTTAGGGACATTTGTAGAACATTTGGTGATAATTGTGGCCATACTGATGTGAACCCTACCTAAATCAGTAATGCATTTTTTATCAACATTATCTCATGAGACAGAAAACAGATTCATAATTTTCTGAACATTTGGTGATCATTGTTGCCATACTGGCGTGAATGCTACCTGAATCGGGAATGTATTTTTTATCAACACTGTCTCACGAGACAGAAAACAGATTCAGAATTTTCTGAACATTTGTCTTAGCTTTAGAATAGTCTTGCTGGTCACCGGAAGAAGGGATTTCTGAACCAGTTGTTTCACATAATGTTTTTCAATTAATCAGAGGATTCCTAGATCTAAAGGTTGGAATTAGCTTGTGTAGTTATCTGGAAAAATTCCACTCACACATTTTAAATTTAAGCTCCAAATAGCCAGTGCACTGATCAAGACACAAAATAATTTTTTGCTTTTATAGTCATATTTTTTTAAATTCAGTTTTTGAAGAAATTTTTTTACAAGGATAGAGAAAAATGCTTCAAACGATATTTTCTTAAAAAATAAAGGGTAAGGTAAAATCCGGGATAGTCTAACATTACTGGTATGGGTAATTCTTACACAGTAGCAGAAAATAATGTAGAGCTGTAGAGACCAGGGCATTGTACAAAACAGACTACATAAAATCGGGGTTCCATTATACTATGAAAATTGTTTTTAAATTTAATATAAAATTGACACCCTGGTTTGTTATTTTAACTACAGTATTTGAATTCATATTTTGAGAGTCAATATTTGAGGCTCATCATATTTTGATAGTTAATAATCTGAATCCCTCAAAAATAAGCGATATGTATATTTTTGTGTCTGATTTTGTAACTTAGAATATTTTCTGTTCTAATTTATTTGCCCAGTTTAAGTAAGAAACAAACTTAGTGGGCAAAAATCTGATCATTAGATTTAAAGTCATTCATATTGTCCACTTTTTTACTTTTTTTGCTATTTTTAAAAATAAAGTAAACACATTGTTTTTACAAATTGATTTTATTTAAGTTACTTTTTTAAAAATTTCATTTAAGCTCAAAAGGAGTTTTGAGCTATTTTATCCTTTATCTTATAAGCTATTAATAACTTCATCACTTGTCTCATATCATATGATTGTTGTTTGATTTTTTTTTTCAGTTTGCCTACAGATGTCCAATCTGAAGCTATCCCATTGATTCTAGGAGGTGGTGATGTATTAATGGTAAAATATTTTATTTATTAATCTACATTTTTATCTATTTACTTCATGTTTACTTCATTCTTTTCATTTTGAATAAAAATTCAAAACTCTTTCATTTTTTCCTGTTTGTGTAATTTCTATATTTTTGCTATTTTAATATTCAATTATTGTTATGACTAAATAAATTTCAGCAATACGTAAATTGCAATTTTTTTTTTATTATTTACGATATAGTTGAGTTATGCTCTTGACCACAGTTTCAATAATTCTTCAATTTTTTATGAATTGATTTACGTACTTATAATTTGCACATTGTTGAGGCAATTCTATTTTAATATTTATTTTAAAATCTGAACAATTCTACCCAAAAGACCAAATGAAATTTAGTTTAATATTTTTTCCTCATCTGCATCCTTAAAAAATTCATTAAAAAAAAAGTGTGAATTACTTATGCCTGTTTAAAACAAGGAAAAGCTTTTCTTAAACAATTAATTTGTGGCATAAATAAAATGGAATATTTAAATGCTTTTTATCATAGTATCTTAAATTGCAATTTTTGTCTGTTTTACCTGTCATATTAATTATATACTTTTCATGTAGGCTGCTGAAACTGGTAGTGGAAAAACTGGTGCATTTTGTTTACCTATCCTTCAAATAGTTTGGGAAACTTTGGCAGATGAAAGGAGTGGAAAAGGAAAGAAATCGGATAGTGGAGCAGGATCACAATGTAATAATTTAATGTTTCTTAATATTCAATGAGTTGAAAATAATTTTTAAAGAAATATAGTTTTACAATTTTTTCAATTAGTGTTGGTCTATACAATTTCAAGTATGAAGAGTTTTTAGTTAAAAATATTTATATTATTTTAAAATCTGTTGGTTACACTTTTTCTAGAGAGATATATTATGTAATTTTGAAGAATTACTATTTTACTAGAGATTTTAAAGAATTAATATTTACTAGTGATTTTAAAGAATTAATATTTACTAGTAATTTTAAATAATTAATATTTACTAGTAATTTTAAAAAATTAATATTTAAACTATAAATTGTTAATTCTTTAAAATTGTCTTCCTGTGTATGTAATGAAAAATTCTTGTGTATTTATATGCACCAATTTTTTCTTTTTCTGTTTTTTGATCTATATGAAAATAAAATTTTTAAAATTATCAATAAAAATTTTTTTCAGCTACAAAATGGCGAATGAGCTATTATGATCGAGGAACTGCTTTGGGTAAGTAGTATGGCTTATTATTTTAAGTTTAAAATGTATTTTGATTGTGTTACAAATTCAATTGAGGAAGCTCTTTCAATTCAGCTAATGTTATTAGAAAGTGGTTCTGTTTTTTAAAAAAAATATTCGATGCAATTAAAATGACTACTAAATTTTAAAAAAAGTGAAAAATAATAACAATTAAAAACCACATTTGTAATTCTGTCATAAATAGAATTGAGTGCTTGAAAATACAACTCTTTTTCTTACTGTTGAGTTTTATTAAAATTTTATTTCTTATCAAGATACATAATTGTTTATAAAGTATCTTGATTGTTATTATTGTACAAAAAACCATTGGTTAGTAGAGATTAACCCTTTTAGGCAAAAAAAATTTCTTCATAATTATTCAAATGAGCATAAGGGAAATAGCAACTTTAAATAAAATAGCTAAAATGTTTAAATCAAAACTTGAGCAAAGATTTTTTTTTTTTACTTCAGAAAATAAGTGTTAAAATCTAGTCTCTTTATTAAATTGTTGATTTTCTAAAATTTCTAAGAATTGTAACTCAATAATTTTTTGATAACTTTCTCTTTAAATTATGTAAAATATAGTGCATATTCTTGAATTAAGATCATACATATTTTTATTTAAGGTTCCATTAAATTAAAAAAATTAGCCGAATGATTTGATGAATTTGAATGTATATTGTTCTCTAATGGAGAATACTGTGGAAATTTTTATTGATTGCTGCATTCACTTTAGATTTATAAAACAATTAACAAAACTGCTTAAATATAAAACACATAGTTCCCTATTTCTTGTATTACATACTTCATAATTTCTTATTCTATATACTACCTTCTTACATCATAAAAGTTATTCCCATTCTTATTATTTCCATTCATATCATTCAACTTTTTAGTTTTTGTGTGCATTGTTTAATTGTAATTATCTAGGTTACAAAATTTATTAGGCTTCATACTTATTTCTTATTAGTTAAATTAAACAGACATTATAAATATTATGTAATATTTATAATGTATGTGTTAATAATTGCAATCTTCTTTTTATCAGCTGTAAGCCCTGATGGCAAAACTTGTCAGTGCAGAGAACCCAAGGAATGGCATGGTTGTAGAGCTACCAAAGGTGTACAGGGTGAAGGTTTGTATTTGAATTACTGTTTATTAATAAATTAATTTATTTTAAGCAATATGAAGCAATATGTATGATTTATAATGAATCTTTATAACCATTTCTAAAACAATATAATCTTTTAGATCTTATTGTTCTTGAACATATTTTGAAATAGAATATGTCTGTGCGTCTAATTACAAACTATTGTGCCTCTTATTAATTAATTTAAAAACAATATTTAACAAGGAAATTTTTTAATTAATTTGCTCCTGCAGTATAACATAGTAGCTTTATTGTGAGTGGTTTGACAAATGAAAAGTACTCTCAAAGTTTCAGGTTTAAATGTTTATAAAATATATTTAAGCTGAAAAAAAGTTTATTCTCATGTGAAAACAGTGATTTAGTCTGAAAAAGAAATAAAATACCTTTTTTAAAAAAATTATTGTTTATCTCCTTTAAAAATTCGATGCAACTTTGCCAGTAACATAATAGTGAAAATGTTGTACTAATTTTCATTGAAAATTTTTGTTTTAAATGAAATTCTACTATTCTTAAGTTTGATATCATTAAAAGAAGATTTCTCAAAATATTTGTCTTTTTCAACATATTCTAAAATATTGAAAACCATAGATTTTTTAATACTTTTTCTGTAATGTATTTTTTGCAATAATCCTCTCCCTCCTATATATTTTTATATTATCTTAAAGCCTTCCTTTACTTCTCATGTATGTTTATTCATAAGTTTTAGGAAGTTTTCATTTAGCTACGAAAACTTAACAATAATAAAGCAGCTTTAGCAATCATAAATTTTGCTTAGTTCCAGTACACCTTGCGTATTGTCAGTGTCTACAAAAATTCTCAGTTCTCTTCAATTCTCTCATTCACAATAAAAATTCTTTTTATTGTGTAAAAAATAATATAAATCTTATCTCTAACTTGTATTATTCATAGCTTTGCGCTAGGTAAAACTTTTCTCATGCTTTGTGAATGCATATATTTTGTTAATGTCAATAATCCTTTATTTTTGCATTCTTTCATGTTATAGGAAAATATTATTTTGAAGCTAAAGTTACAGATGAAGGTCTCTGCCGTGTTGGTTGGTCCACACCTGCTGCTTCCTTAGATCTTGGTAAATAGTCATTAATAAATAATTGTTGCACTTTTTTTAATTTTACTTTAGTTACACAAATAAATAAAATTTTTACTGGTTCCTGATGAAAAAATTGAAAATAAATTAAGATCATTAAATAATTAAATAAATTTTTGTAAATGAATTTGTTTTCAGTTTTGTATTTGAAAATATTAGATTTTGAAATAGAACTTTATAATCAATTGAGCAGGAATGCATGCTAAATGATTTTATATAAATATCATATTTTAGCCATCGAAGTAAATACCTTCTGATTTTAAGTAAGGTTGTATAGAATAATTTATTGTATATTTAATAATTGCTTTAAGGACTTTTAAACATTTAATCATTTATTTTATATGTAAATTGTTATTTGTAACAGATGCTTTAACTCTGCTATGGATCATGCAGTAAAATTTTGTGCCACATAACCGATGGTGCGGCCTTTCTGATGAAATACTTTTCCCTTTTTAGTCAAAATTTATGACTGCAGCCTATATCCAAGGGCAGCATATCTCATTAAAATTACTATACTTTTGCTTCAAAACCGTCTGTTGAAAATAATGTAGGAACAACATAACTTGATTGACGAAGCCTGCTTACGAAAGTACAAAACATGTCTGAAGGATGTTCAGTACTAAGAAAGCTTTTGACTAAAGTTCTTCTTTTTCCTATTTATTTTAAACAAATAACAGAAATATTTCCTCATGTTTATATAATCAAAAGCCAAATGCATGTGAGTAATATGTTTCTCATTTCAAGTAATAGGTCAAGTTTACATATGTCTCAAATCTGATGGATATAAAATGCTATCTTGTGTCAAAAATGATAGTTTTTGAAACCAAAACACTATTGCAAATTTCTAGCAGTCGGGGTGAAGGAGAAAGGGTTCTGGCACACCAGAGTGTCAACTAGGAAATGAAAGTGTTTCAAAGTGGCATATGAGTGAGATTCAGCTCAGAAGGATACAAAATAAATTTTCTAAATCAAGTATTGCTGAATGAACAAATTCTTATTAATTACAGTTTTAGTCTTAAGCTTTTAATTTTATGTAATAAATTGATAAAATTTATAACTAATTTAAAGGTGGATATTAAGAAAACTTTTACTCGTTTGGTACTGATGACAGCTGAACCTATCTGTTGTGATTTGTTACATCTAATGTGACTTGTTCATCCAATAAAAACACTGGAAAATGTTATAGCCTCATTACATTTTTATATTATAGTCAGATTTATGCATAATTATTTGTTTAGATATTTAGGTCAATATCTATTCTTGTAATGTTTTAATTTTTATTTTGAATTCCTATTTTTTTATCAACTTACACTACAAAATAATTCATAATTACTATGATGTACTTTAATTGTTGGTTTAATGAAAGTACGCTATAGGGTTGGAGAAATTCCAAATAAAAAATTGTGATTCAAAGTTTTATTAGATCCTTTCAATTTTTTGTACATCTATTTGCTTATAGTACTTAAACAGCTGTTAATCTTTCAAATTTGTTTATTTGTGTCTTTTACATTGTATCTATATTAATTTTACTGCCAACCAAGATGAAACCCTATATCACTTAGATTTTAATTTTGTTATTTTGTATAAAATGTTTTATTTTCTCAATTGAAGTTTAATAGAGTTGAACTCGTTTGTTATGAGAACTTAAAAACTGATAAAATCTGCCCATTGCAATTGATCACTTTGCTAGTTTGTCACAGTTTTCAAATTTTAGTAAAAGCTGTCGCAAAAAGGCCTACTTTTATTACTTTTTTATTTATGCATAAAGATGAATACTGATGTTTTGTTTGTGATGCCTTAATTTTTTACTGAGTAACTTTTCAAGTATATCATTTGTAGCACTATTTATATTATCATCTGAGCTAGGATGATGATGACCTAAAAATTTCTAATAATCTTACTACAAAAGAAACCCCCTTCTAAAGAGCCATTGAAAATGACCTTAATAATAATACCACCCTTTTAAATTTACAAAAACGCGTTTATTACCTTTTTCTATATAAAAAAAATACTAAATCATAGCTTGTGGTTATAAATTTAGTTTGAAATAAGATAATTAAAATAAATATTTAATTTATGAATGAAATAAAATCTAAATAAAATAAATAAATAGGGATTTAAATTTTTTTTAAATAAGTCATCAAGATCATCGGAATTGCATTGTATTATAATATGTTTATAAAATTCTTTAAATTGAGACATTGCATAGTCTCCTAAAGCAAATTTTTTATATCTTGAAAAACTGTGTGCAACATGAGGAGGATATTTAAAATAACATGATTCAAATTAAAATTTATACTAATTTTTAAAGAAAAAAAAATAATTCAGAAGTAAAATCAGCGAAAATGAAAAACTTCATTTAAAATTTATAAAATAAATTATTGAAAAAAGGAGGGGAAGTCTTTTATCTGAAAAAATGACCCCTAAAAATATGAACAGTTCTCTATAAAGGAATAAACAACTTAGCATACAAAAAATGCATAAAAAGAAAAATTATCATCAACACTCTAGTCCTGAATATATTTGATGTCTTTAATTTTAGAAAAGCATTTAAATCTTTTCTGGACAGTCTCAATTAATTAAGAGATTGCTTATTACACTTATAACAATATCAATGAGAACCTCTTTATCTTTGTTGTTTAGATAATTCATTTTTTTAATCTCTTTGAAATCAAGTGAACTTCTTACACCTTTCCTCAATTTCTACCAACAGGCAAAAACTTAATTTTTGATGTAATGGTGATGAAAATTTTGAAATAGTTACATGAAAAAGTCCCTTTAAATCCAAGTTGTGCTCGGCAATCCAATGTCTATGTAGACTTCTTAACTATACATCAACCATTTATAAAAAATTTTCTTGTTACAACAATTCTTGTAATAAACTAGTTCAACTGTTAAGGGGAAATTCTACTCTTGTTTTGTTAATTCACATGTCTATCGTAAACACATTATGTGGATTTATTTGGATTCCTTTTTAGGAACTGACCGACAGGGATTTGGATTTGGAGGTACAGGAAAGAAGTCTTTTGCCAAGAATTTTGAGTCCTATGGAGAAGTATGTATTTATTTTATGTGTGCGTGTGAATGTTTGAGAAATGAGAATTGCTAAATTTTGAAAAGAAATAAATGAAGCTACTGACAAGATTGTTACCACATTTTGTTCTAATTTTTTCCTCAAATTTTTTCTAAGCGTTAAAAATCTTTTAATATCACCTTATGAATTTTTACAACCTTCATATTTTTGTGATATTATATTTTGTAAAGTAATTTAACTGTATAGCACATAATGATTTTCTGTACAATAAGAATTAGATGACAAGAAAACTCAATTTTTTTGAAGAATTATATGCATGGAATTAAGAACATAAAAGTTATTTTAAATAGCAATGTAGGTAAACCTAGAAGGCATTTGTGTAACATTAAAATGGTAATACTATTTCCCTTAAAGAATATTGATGTTTATAATAAAGAACAACCTGCATCTTTAAATAACGGCTTTCGTAAAGCTAAAATTAATTACTAAATAATTATTTTTTAAAGTTTACTTAAGTTTCTCAAAGCTTGTGTCACTAAAAAATTTCTATAAATGTATAGATCTAAAATATAGTACATAGTCTTTAACATTTAACCTGAATAAGCATCAGACTATATATTCTTATTCTCTACAATTCTTTCCTCATGATTCACACTGAAATTTGTGAAAAACCTTATTAGTTGAAGCTGAAAACACAGTCAAATTCTTTTTTTTTAATGTAAAATTCTTTAGAGATGACACACATCACAGTCCTAACCCCTATCATAAACCCTCGTATGTCATTGCCAAAGTAACTAAAAAATTGTAGAAGTGTCCAATATTTTTGTGTTAAGTAATGTTATCTTTATTTGATATTTTGATCTTTATAAAAGTATCAATTCAATGCTGAATGGTTTTTAGATTTCAACATGAAAATTCATCTCAAATTGCAAACTTTGTTGGGCAAAATGCCTATATAGTAAAGGGCTCTACACCGTTGATAATAATTTCTAAAAAATACTCATTTGTTTTCCCAGATGTAAGTCTTGATGAAGGGATTTCTTTTTATTTATTTAAATTTTGATAGCAGTTAAATTTTTAAAGCATTATTTTTACAATAAAATAACATTATCTTGTAAGTAATACACTTAAAAAGATAAAAAACCAGTCAAAAGCTAGATAATTTCTATTTGTTTGTTAAACAGAATCTTTTTAACTCTAGTTATTTAAAGAACTTTTTTATTGATTGTATACTACATTTGTATGATTTCTGAAGTCGCACTCTAAACGTATTCATACTTGAATTATTTTTTTAAATCTATTTTTTAAATGTAATGATAATATTTTTTCTAAAACAACTGGTTCATTATGACAGAAATAATCAAAAGTAAAAGGCTTAAACACTATTTTCCATTCCATAAGATACTGCCATTAAAAAATTGATCTGTCTCCCAGAAAGTTCACATTTTTGTTGATTCTGTAGATTTAAAATGTATGTATTACAAAAACAAGGTCTTGATGTAAAAAAGAAAGAAAAAAAAATTAATATTAAAACTTACTATTTATTAAATTTAATTGCATTAATCAGTGTTATTTTGTCACAGTAGATTTAAATGTTTTTTTTTAAAAATAATAATTCTATTTTATTTTAAATATGATCTTTACATTATTTTCTGTTGGGTAGGCTGAAAAAGAAACGTCAAATTTGATTTTAGAAGTTTATATGTTAAAAACCTTTTCTATAATTTATGCGAAATTACATCTTAAATTATTATTGTTTTAAATATTTTTAGTTGAATATTTGAGTATTTGCAATCAGTGTTTGAAATAATATTTTGTATTTTTGCAGGCATTTGGAATGCATGATGTTATTGGATGTTATC
Organism: Parasteatoda tepidariorum; assembly: GCF_043381705.1. Lineage (NCBI taxonomy): Eukaryota > Metazoa > Arthropoda > Arachnida > Araneae > Theridiidae > Parasteatoda > Parasteatoda tepidariorum. The sequence continues at coordinate 62,372,785 of NC_092204.1, read as the reverse complement.
TTGATCTTGAAAATAGTTCGATTAAGTTTTCAAAAAATGGTAAAATATTTATTTTTGTCTAGGGTAGTTTCAAGATAAATGAGTCAATAGGCAAGCAACAATCAATTTGTGTAATGAGTTTATTTAGTTAATAAAAACGCAATTTCAAACTGCAAATATTAAAGTTTTAATTTAGACTCCAAGTCACTGTTATTCAAAATTTGGTCTTCGTGGCAAAAAGTAGCTTGTTGAGTGTTGGAATAGATAAAATATTTGTTTATTTTTGTTGATATAAAATATTTTCATATCAAATAATGGTGTAATGGCACTTTAGTCTTTAACTAAATTCTGCCTGAAAATGTTTCATATGAATGAAATAGACAAAGATTTTACATAGTCTACCATGCAGCAAGCTTTCTGCCGTGTTTTGCTCTAGTTGTCAGTTTGAATATCAACAGTGTTTGGGATGATTTCACAACTGGAGGAATTTTTGCTCCTATACTTGTACTTTCATGCTTTATTTTGATTTTCTAGCTTGCTTTATTTTGAATTTCTCATTGCATTTTTGTCTAATTTTTTTCCAGTCATCTTGTATACTTGCTTATTATTATTTTTTATGCAAAAAAAAAATTTTTTTTGGATAACTTTTAGGTGTTGATTTTGGTGAAGCTTTTAAAGTGCCTGGTAATTTGAAAAGATCTGTTTTCTTTCCTTCTGTTGTTTTAAAGGTAAGACTATCTAAAATGCTTATATCAAAGTTTATTTTAGTGTTAATATTTAAGAAGTAATTTTAATAAATTTTTATTTGAAGAATTTTTTTTTTAAGAATTGATTTTATTGTAATGCTTCTAACTGTGGAATAAAATGAAAAATTGTTTTATAGTTTACATTTTATATGCATGATGTGAATATTTTTAATTAGTCAATTAAATTAAATTTTCCGCCATTTTCTCCCATTGTTATGTACAGATCTTCTATTGTTATATACAGATCATTCTAAAATTACTGGTTTAATACATTGGAATTTCAATTGTTCTATATTTGATTCGCTTGATGATTTTGACTGTTTCTATACAGTTCTATTATTTTCCAATTTTAGTTTGTGTTCTGTGTACATTTAGTTGTGTAGTTAATAATTTTTAGCCTTTTAAAAAATTATACACAAAGGCCCATTTTGCACAAAAGGAAAAGTAATAGTTTGCAACAAATTATTTAATTTTTTCACGTGCAATATTGATGAAAAGCAGAGCATTAGGATTTAGATAATGATTAAAAACTCATACAATCTGTTTTTTGTTTATGAAATTGCTCGAGTGAAAAAAAGGAGAAAAAGTATTTTTCCGTAAATAGGTTTTGCATAACTGCCAACTCTACTGGATTTTTCAGTAGACTACTGGATTAGGCCAGTTTCTCCTGGTTTACTGGTTTCATTAAAATTTCTCCTGGTTTTTGTACATTTTAGAAAATTCCTTAATATTGAGGAAATTTCCTAAAAAAAATCCTTATTGAAATAGAATTTTTGTGCAGATTATTGCTTGAATATTTAAATAAGTATTAATAATTCATAATGATGCAAGCCTCATTTATAAAAAATAGTTCAACACTTTTTTTTTGTTCAAAAATGTTCAGGTTATTTTTATTCAGAACTCTCTTTTTAATTTAATTAAAAAAATATTTTAACTATCTTTGATGAATTAAATGCCTATTACTATTCAAAATTCTGAGTAAACATCTACTGGATTTTTTTCTATCAGTGTTGGCAGCTATGGGTTTTGATACATATTATAGGAAAACTATTTTTAAGTTATTATTTAAAAAAAAATTTTTTTTGTACCAGTAATATCTCTTTAACACAATAGGATCTTTTAAAAGATTTGCATAATATGAGATGTTTGTTACGATAAATTCATACTATATGTAATTGCAGTTTTATTTTTCAAATATTTTGTATTTTATTTTATAATTGCAAAATTTATTTTCAAATAAGAAAAAACTATTTGCATATTATCAGGAAAGCACTTTTAAAACAGAAGAAAACAATTATATTTTCAGAATGCAGAAATGGAGTTTAATTTTGGTGAAACAGCATTTAAGCATCCTCCGGAGGTAAGACCAGTTTTTAATTAAAAAATTTTTTAAAAATTTGGAATGAAAAGAAACAGTCTTGTTTTTGTTTCAATAACCTATCTTTTTAGGAGGGCTATGTTGCAGTTTGCTCCGCAACCAAAGGGAATGTTGTCAACAATTCAGTCACTGGTAAGTAAATTACGTTTTTAAAAAAGTAATCAACTTATTTAACATACTTTGTAAAAAATAAAGTAATAATATAAGTTTAATTGAGCTACACCTATATGGTAATATAAAATATTTTTTTTATTCCATTTGGAAAAGTTGGAAAATTATAATTTGTACTCAATTTTACAAAAATGTTTTCTTTAAAGCCAATCAATAAAAATTAGAATAATTTTCAGAACAAATTTATGAAAATGACGACTTTATCTTAATTCTTGTCAACTATATGAGATGGAATTGCATGTCACTGTCATAAAGCTACTAATATAGCTACAGAAGTCCTAATTATTTGAGTTAAACTGAAATGTCTATAACTTGAACTGTAAACTCAGATTTAAACTGGTTTTTTTATTAATAAAAAATTAATCCTTCGTTCCATATTCTATCACATTTTTTACAAAATTGTAAAATAATGTGATGCATTCAAAAGCACAATATTATATAAACAATAATTTCAGTTAAATATAGATTTCATCGAATTTATGTGATTGACAATTGATTTTAATTTATGGATAGCATATTTTCACGAACCAACATTCAATGATGATTAATGGTCATTTGCTTTTTAGCACAATATTACGGGTATTATTTAAATTCATGTAGTTTTGAATAATAGAGATTAATCAGTCATTTTAGATGATTATTAAATAACAATCTTATATTTATTTATCCAATTTTTAAATTCAGTAGCACATCAGCTTAGGCACAACTAAGATTTTTCTAAATTCTATTTCTCCCTCCCTATTTCTAAGAATTGATTTTCTTATCCAAATATTCTCATGTTTATTTTAATGTCACAATCTTGTTTCTTTATGAGGATTAAGAAGTATTTATTTTTAAGTGTGACTAAGATTTATTTTTAGAGAGGCTGAGAACTGAAATCTAAATATTAATATCAAACTAATAGCTAAAATATTAAACTTTTCTACCCTTTACTCCAGGATGAGCGCTTAAAATTAGATAATTAAAGTAGTAGTAATTGACGCATTTTGGTTGGATGCCTGTTATGACAATTTTAAAAAGGGAAATAAAGCGAATCTTCATAATCCGTATGATAAATTTGCACTCCGAAAATTTTTATTATTATTGTAATCGCTATATGCATTATAAGTTTATGCATTTCTGTATATTTTAATTTCACTGTTTTTTAGTGTATTTTACTAATCTTAGTTCGATTTATTGTTAATTATGTATTAGTCATTGAATTATTTTAATTGTTTCTTTTTTTCCAAAGGAGAATCATCTGGTCCTGTGAAAAATATTAAAAATGCTCCACAAGCTATTATCATTGAAGTATTAATACTTTTTCTTTGAATTTTTTCTAACTTGTTAATATATGTTAGTTAGTTATTAATTCTATATTGATTACAGAACCAGATTAATTTTCAATTTTATTTCTTGTCAGTATTTATAAATCCCTAACACTCATTTGGAATGTTAACATCATAGCATTCACATTCTTTGCATTTTAAATTGCTGCCAAAAGACAGGCTTTCTAAGGATACTCTTTGTTTCTTTAAATGTAATTAGACCTTTTAATTGTTCCAAGTACTAAAAGATTGTTAGTTAATAAATTAATCCTAAATATATTAATGTTGTATAGTTAAATAACACTACTAAGATTTCTCTACAAGAAATCTCAATTTTTTCGAAAATGTCATTATGTATAATTATTAACAAACTTAATATGCTATAATGCAAACATTGCATATTAAAGCGCAATTTTATTTTCATATGAAAGAATGTATAAAATGTATTCAGTACAGTTTTATACTGTGTTATGCTTCATTGTAAAACAGTACAAAGATGTCTTTCATTCCTTTGAAACTTAAATTGACATTTCTAATCTTTTTTTCCTCCAGTATATTGTATTGTTGTTACGTAAATATTATAAATAAACATTTCTTTATGAAGCTTGTCTTTCCTAACAAAAATTTTTAATTAAATTATTTTTGTTCAATTTCCAAATTATTTTCTATTTTTGGAAATATTTTAATCAACTTTATATAAAGTGCATTATTTGCGACTTATCATTTTAAGATCAGTCTGGTAATCGAGAGTCTCAAGTGCTAACATTTTAATGGCATCCTGTTGTGGTACCTGTCTCAAGTTTATTCAGCTTGCTGCCATGATACCTTTGCTCCTGCAAAAATAAAGTTGCTCAAGAGATTAAACTAAACTTTAATTCTTAACTAAAATGTGTTGCAGATTCAAAGTACAGTACAGAACCCGTTATCCGGAATTCAGAAAACCAAAAAACCGGAACGAAATTCGATACATTTTCCAGCCATTTTTTAAAAAAAAAATTTTTTTCCTCATAAAATTTTAGGATTTTTCTTTCTTTTTTGAAAGATGTTTACCTTACAGTCATTTTGGAAATAATCATTAGTGTATTACATTATCGTTTTTTCTTCTTTTTAAGTTTATTACCAAATATTTTTTTTAGTTGGGTTTAACAATAAAAAAAACGGCTTTTTGTAGCGATTCAGAAAACCGGAAAAATCAGTTATCCGGAATAGCGATGCTCCCGATCGTTCCGGATAATCGGTTCCCTACTGTATATGCAGGGACCATAAACAAGGAAAAATTGGATCATACTCCTTAAACGTAGAATTATTATTTTTTTAAGTTAATTTATTATTTTTCTTATTAGTAAAAGTTATCCCGTTTCTTAAGTTCAGATTATAAACTTGTTAAAATTAAACCTGAAATTTTTTTGATGGGGTGTTAATTTTTTTAAATATTTTCTGTTTAAGTATCCACATTGTTTTTTACTTCCTATTCCTTCTTATTGACTCCCTTTAGTTTCAATTCAAGGAAAAGTGTAAAATTACTTGAATGAACAAAAAATCTCAGTTAAAAAAAATGTAACACACATGAAATTCTTCAACTAATTTGCTGAGTTCTGTGAAACTCAAGACTGTGGATTAACCTATTTCTGCAAATCAAAATTTATGAGTTGACAAAATTTTTTTCTTCTGAGTTTTGCTAATCTGAAATTCAAATTTCATAACTTGTAAAATCCATTAATAGGACATTTATTCTTCCCTTAAAAGCATTCTTTTTTTCCCTTAAGGAGTTAATATACGAATTTTTTTGTTTTGTTTTACACTAATTTGTAAGAGTGAAACCAAACTTCCGATAAACTTCAGAAACATGAGACTGAAATAAAAATTATGTATTCAAATGCTCTGGCAAGGACAGAATTGTAAAAATGATTACCATAAAATGTAATTTTGGAATCACAAACAAGATTGCTCGCTAGAATGAAATCATGTTCTTTTTTTTAGTTTTTTTTTTTAAAAAAACACATATTTTGATTAGTGACTATTTTGTTTCAAAATCCTATTTGTAGCAGAAAAATTATTTAATCACTGCAGTAAATTTGTCCCATTTTTTAATTTGGCTGCAATTAGATCAAATAAATATTTTCAATATGCTATTACAATATGATAAATTTTGAATCTCACATTTGAGTAATCACTTTTTAACAAGTTTGATTCCATTGTACTCCATTGTCCCATTTTGACCGTTTTTTGCAGTTATTGCCATATTTATTTTCTCATGATTTACAAACCCTGATATTATGACACGTTAAATAGGAATTAGGCATTTGAGTAATCTTTTTTTGACACATTTGATTTGCACTGAATTCATGTATTTTAGGAACTATTCTACCAATTTTATTCAAATTTTGTATTATTTTTCAAAGAAAATAAATTTTTTTATAATTTTGTAAAAATTTGTATACCTTATAATTCCTATTTTTTTCGTCTATTACTAAGTAAAATAATAAATGATTATTAAAAAGAATCTTTTGCATAGGATTATCTTTGGATTAACAAATTTTAAAATTTTGTGCAAAAATATTTTAATTCGCTTAATTCTTGAGGTATAGAGGAGTAAGTAAAAAGTAAAATTAACATTAAGGGATGAAAACTTTGGATCACTCTCCTGACTAAACTATGAGGACCAGATTTTCCTGATTGAGAGTGCTATAGGGTAAGGGTCAGAATTCCTGATTCGTCAAAAAAGGGTGTGTTTAATCAGAGAAAGTACATTTTTGTGTCTGATTTCGTAACTTAAAATATCGTCTGCACTAATTAATTTACATATTTGAGGTCACCTCTCAAACCATTAAGATTGAGTCCTAGAACATGAAGACCCAATCATTAGATCAAAAGTTATTTAGGGTTGTCCGTTTTTTTTTCTTTGGCGCACTGCGGTACATCCATAATGATTAGATTTTCATTTTCTAACTTGCATCACTAATGGTGGGGCTAACTCATATCATGTTAATTGATTAGTACTTTAAGCTATAAACCCAAGCACAAAAGCGTACTTCCTCTGAAATAACTTTTTTTCTCAGTTAAATGAAAAATGGCTGTAATAGTTTAATCAGAAAAGTGGTAAGTTAGTCTTTTTATTTTTATTTTTTGCATATATCTGATATTGTAATTTAAAATATGGCCTGCTCTAATTAATTAGCATATTTGAGATTACACTTTTGAACCATTAACATTTTGTCCTAGAACCTGAAGAATCATTAGATTAAAGTTAATTCAGAGTTATTATTTTTTTTCCTCACACTGTAGTGTACAGTGTACAGTTCGCTGATTTCTTTGTGTACAGTTTGAGAGTGTAATATATTAATTAGTATTATTCTGTATCACTTGATATTATTTCTTATAATTCAATTTTTGCTGTACACATGAAAATTTTTCTTTTTCAGCCATCTAGAGAATTAGCTGAGCAGGTAACTATTAATCATATTTCTTAATTGCATTTAAACTAAAATAGTACAAGGAAATGTAAAATAAATTAAAAACTTACAATATGTACATATGAATTTCTTGTAAATATTGCACTTATTTTTAATGTCTGTTCTATTTACTAATTTTTTATTAAATGCTTTTTTAATTAAAAATTAACTTTTAATGCAATTAGAAATTATTTTTATTATTATTATACCTACTACTTGAATAAATTTTTTAATTTTAGTTAAGTTTAATTTGTTTATAATTGTACATTTATAGTCAAGAAAAATTCCATCTAATTCCATTTCATTGAATTTTTACTTGTTTCTGTGTAATTTCCAAAGAAAATAATTCTTTTTTGTTTTATCTTTAGACTTTGAAGTGTATTCAAAACTTCCAGAAACATCTTAAGGATCCAAAAGTTAGGTAATTAAATCTTTTATGTTTAAGTGTTACTATTTTTATTGTATATTTATTACTAATCTTGGTTGTATGTTTTTATCTGACGAGGCAAATTTTATTTTGAGTAGTGTATTAGCTATATGATGATTTTCAAATTGGTAGATAATAGTTGGGAAATAAAGATACAATTTGTGTCCGTCAGTATGGAAGGACTTTAAAAAAGATTGATTATTGTGTGGAGACCAATTTCATCATTTTATTTATTTTTAATCATGAGGTGAATGTAAATAGTATGGAATTATTCTCTATTGCTAAAACCGTGACTAACATACTACAGTTAAATGAAATGAATAGCAAAATTAATTTATTAAAAGTCATAAAGTGTTTATGCATTTGGGTTTGTAAGAAGTATAAATATTTGAAGCCAAGCCAATTAACATTTATTTATTTGTCAATTTCTTATCTTAAATAATGTAGTTCTTTTAAAATATTATAAATTTTACTTATGTATGTTTAATGAATATTTTAATTATTAAAATTGTTTTTTTTTTATATATTTATATATAAAAGCTAGTAAATTTTAGTCAGAATACCTGTGTGATTACTTTCAATATCATTTGCTTTACATGAATAGGCAGCTTACTGCAATAATTATCAGACAAAATACTTTTGATATCCAATGATTAGTTTTCAATTTTATGTTTGTGAATTAGTAAATAGTATGATAAATGTGCAGTGGCGTATTTCACGCCATTAACTTTTTTATTTTCCACTGAATTTTACTTTATACTAATTGCTTACTGTTCTATGATTATTACTAAATAATTTAACAAATTATGAAAAGTTAGTTTCAAATTGTGCAATNACTTGAAAGGAGAAGACAGTGTTCTAGTATGACAAATGTTCAGCGGTGTATTTCACACCATTAACTTTTTTATTTTCCACTGAATTTTACTTTATACTAATTGCTTACTGTTCAATGATTATCATATTACTAAATAATTTAGCAAATTATGAAAAGTTAGTTTCAAATTTTGCAATTTTAACATATTAGATAATAACTTTTGTTAAAATGTAGTGGGGCTATTATACTGGGCTAGGATTTTAAATGCCATTGACAGATAACAAAGAGATAAAGGGAATTCTATGTCCAAAAGTGCATTAAAGTGTAAAAAATTTATACTTGAAACTCTATATGAGACTGTGTTATTATGTGTAAATAAATATAATTATTTTTGTTTAATTAAAGTCTCATGATTTAGAGCAGCACCCTTTATGATTGATTTCTCTTTTGTTTTTGTGAAAGACCTAGTTTATAAAATCATTTAATTTCATTAATTTAAATATGTAATAGCATATATGTTAAGTACAATACATCAAATTTTAAATTTTTTAATGCTATATTTGAAAATTAATTTCCATCAATTCTAGGGAATTGCTTATTATTGGAGGTGTGGCTGCTAAAGAACAGATTATGGAGTTACAAAGTGGGGTGAGTGAACACCTGTGAAAAAGGTTAAGTAGTTCTGTTTGTTCAATGAATGCTTTAGAATTTAAAATTGGATGTGATAAAACAAGAAAGATTATATTTGAGGAATATCAACAGCTTTTAGGTTTCTGTATGTTTGGATTTTTTAAAAATCCATAAATAATATTTATATTTTAAGACTACATTTCTGCATCTGATATCTTTTTAATAACAATATAAGTTTCAAGCATTCATACTCATCATAAAATTGTTTGCTTTGGTATGTTGGTAGAGTACTATGGGATTTTTTATGTGATGATAGTATTGTTCTGCTCATTCAGCACAGTTGCATCTGTTGTAAAAGTGGCAATAATATTTAGTTAATTATTTTATATTTAAAATTTCTCATTATTTTTTATTTGTTGCTAATTTTTTCCCTATATGTGGGGAATAAGTTTAAAATTGGCCACAAAATTTTTTCTGAAGTATTTTTCTGTAGTAAAAGGCCATTTTGCCATGGAGTTATCTTTTTTCTGGCTTTTGAAATTTTTTTTAAAAATTTCTCAAAAAATACTTAAGGAATTATTTTTTAACTTTGGAGGTGTTAAGCTCGTGCAATTTTTCATACTTAACAATAAGATTTAAAGCTTTCAGAGGTTTGGAGGAAATACAATAAATTGCGAAGATAAACAAGTATTTTTGAATACCCTTTGCCAGAAAATCAAGCAAAAAACTTGTAACTTGTATCGATTACTTTAGTTGTTCTTTTTAATAATTGCATAAACTTTCATAAACCTAGAGTAAATATTTATGGAGATATAGACATTTTTATAAAAAAAACAATTTTTTTGCCTTATTTTTTTTTTGCTCTAACTTCATAAATATTCAATGGAATTAAACAAAATTTTTGAAGAAATTTAAAATTAATTACAAAATTGTTGATATAAAAATTTAATTTTTAAAAAAAAAACTGCACAGGATGTAAGTATTTCAGCTAATTCTTTTATACTGCACATTAATTTTTTTTATCTTTTGTTACCTTTATTAATTTTTACTTTAATTTTATAGATTGATATTGTTGTGGCTACTCCAGGTAGATTAGAGGATTTAATTTCAACTGGGCAACTGTCTCTCTCTCAGGTAAATTATTATTTATATGAATAGTAATTATTCAAAATTGGTGAACATCAACAATATAGTTAAATATCCCTAATTTCTTTAATTAATTATTACAAAAATTTTTTTTACCATTAATGTATTTTAGTATGGAAAAAAAACTTTTTATTTCCCACAAAATGTTTTTACTTTGTATTCTGCTTATTAACTATTTTATTAAATAATCAGAAATAAGCATATTTTAGATTTTGAAAAATGCTGATTAAAATATATTAATTTACCATGTAAATTTAATTTAAAAACTGATCTTTATTTAAATATCTAAAACCCATGCTTATTTTTATTGCAGGTTCGATTCTTTGTGTTGGATGAGGCTGTGAGTTGAAAATTTTAATATTTATCATAATTTGTTATTGTTTAAATAAAGTTAGCTTGATCCAGATTTGCATAAATTTTTTTTTAATAATAAGCTATATAACATTTTATTTGTTTAATTTTTTTTCATTCTTTCTTTCTTTTTTAAATTTTTTTAAATATTATGTAATGTTTTTTTTTTTCTTTCATGGGTAATTTTGTGTAACAAAGCCACAAAGGACTTAATTTCAAACTACTCACTCCGTATATTTCATATTTAGAAAAAAATGATTCATGTAAATCTTTGATTCCATATTCCTTTCAAATAATCCCCCATTAATTTTAGTAAATTTCAGAATCTTTTTATTTTTTTTTTGCAAGTTAAGTAATTTTGTTAAATTATATTAAGCCTGTTAACTTAACTATTATTTTAGGATGGTTTACTCCAAGCGGGATACAATGATTTAATTAATAGAATTCATCAACAAATTCCAAAGATAACTCCTGATGGAAAAAGATTGCAGGTATATTCACTAAAACGATATGTTTTATTACTAATTCATTAGAAAGTGATTTATGCTTTGAGGATAATTTTAATACATAATTTTCTAGATGGTTGTTTGTTCTGCTACCTTGCATTCGTTTGATGTAAAGAAACTTGCTGTGAGTAATATTTTAATGAATATTTGTTTAAAATTAAAACTTGTCTATTCAAATTACGTGCTAATTTATACACGAAATAAAATTTTCACAGCTTATTAGTAAATTTTCTGCTGCTGTTTACTTGACTTAAACTTTTTTAGATATTTTTAATACATAGTTTTACACTATTCACTTTACAATAAATCCTAATCTTTGTATTTTAAAATATTATTAAATCAATGTTTTTAATTTTATCAATATTGTATCAGTTTTGATTATATTAAAAATAATGTATTGATTTAATATTAATAATTGATATTTTTTTATTATTATATCATGTAATTTTTTTAATTTTTTTAAAATTTGCTAGCTTTTGAGTTTTTACATATTAGATGAATATTCTGACATATTTTCATTACTTGGAAAAAAAAACGTTTATTTGTTACAGGAAAGGCTTATGCATTTCCCAACTTGGGTTGACTTAAAAGGAGAAGATAGTGTTCCTGAAACTGTCCATCATGTTGTAAGTTTATGAAAAATTTCATTTTATTTATAGTTTTCTAGAATTCAACTTATACTTAACTACTCATACAAAATTGAATGTTTTTAAATACAATTGCATGCATCAATTCTTATGTATTTTTTTTAAAGGTCTGCATTGTTGATCCAAGAAAAGATCTTTCCTGGAGAGAATTAAAAAGACCTATCAAGGTTATATGTATTTTTCATTCATTTTCTTTGTTTGTATTAATTATGCCTAAAATAAGCTCTCCTTTTTTTCCATTTTTCAAAAGCATGATTATATTTTTGGAGTACTTTTTATTATTTGGAGATATGTATTATTCACTCATAAAATTTGCAAACTTAAATTTTGTTTGCTACATTATGATGCTTAAAAAATACAGTGAAAATTTTGGAGAGTAAAACACAGGGTTGCCACTCTACATGGAGAACAGGGAAAACGTGGAAAATACAGGGAATTTAAAAATCACCTAAAATAACAGGGAAAATGCAGGGAATTTTGATTTTTTCCTTGCAAACTGGGAAAATACAGGGAATTTTGTTTCTTATTTTTGTCTTTTAAAAAATGGTACCCAATCAAAGCGTAATCTATGGGATATTTAGCCATGATATTTCAGCTATACTAAACTATTTCACTTACTATAACATTATTTAAATATGTTCAGCTGTTTTCCCACCAATTAAAACTAATAAATATAGTTAGCCCTATATAGCTCACAAAAGAGCACAGTAATTGTTGTTTCCTTTTAATATATTGTGTATAATAGTACNTTTATTTGTTACAGGAAAGGCTTATGCATTTCCCAACTTGGGTTGACTTGAAAGGAGAAGACAGTGTTCCTGAAACTGTCCATCATGTTGTAAGTTTATGAAAAATTCCATTTTATTTATAGTTTTCTAGAATTGAACTTATACTTAACTACTCATACAAAATTGAATGCTTTTTAAAACAATTGTAACATCTATTCTTATGTATTTTTTTAAAGGTCTGCATTGTTGATCCAAGAAAAGATCTTTCCTGGAGAGAATTAAAAAGACCCATCAAGGTTATATATATATATTTTTTCTTTTCAATTTTTTCTTTTATTTTCTTTGTTTGTATTAATTATGTCTAAAATGAGCTCTCCTTTCTTTTCCATTTTTCAAAAGCATGATTATATTTTTGGAGTCACTTTTATCATTTGGAGATATGTATTATTCACTCATAAAATTTGCAAACTTAAATTTTGTTTGCTTCATTATGATGCTTAAAAAATACATTGAAAATTTATCTTCTTCTTTGATATTAATTTTAATTAATATATTATCAATTAATCCCCAGCAGCTTTTTCACCAATAAATATTTTAAAATGGAAGAAATTTTTGGAAATAAAAAAAATATTGTTATTTCCTCCCAATTTGTAAATTTTGAAGTCTTGAGTATTATGTTTGTTTCAATAAAGAGTTTGTAATACTCTATTTTACCAAATTGTTTCACTCTATGGTAATAAGTTACAGTATTATTATTATAGGGTAGTATTTTTTTAGACTTACTATCAAAAAATTTTATTTGTAATAAATCTCTCTTTTTAAATACTATATTATGTGATTTTCCTTTATTGTGTTTTTGCCAATCTGATTTTTCTCTCCCTGCAATTGTAGACTGATGAAGTCCATGCTAAAGATAATGTAAGATTTGGATCAAATACACCTGGTGAGTGTAAAATGATTAATAGCCCTTTATGCTTTGATTTTGATGGTTATTTTATTATGAAAAGTGAAAATTCATCTTTTTATCAGACTTTTTTAAGTAACTCTTAATATTGTGGGAACTGTAATAAAAACAGTAGTAGATAAACATTTAAAATTTATTTTTCACAATTTATGCACAATTATAATTATATTTTTTTAAAAAATAAGACTTTTCAAGTTTACTGTATTAGTTCAAGTTATTAAAATTTATGGCTAGATATCAGAGTATTAGACAATTTTGCTTAGCCTTTATTTAATTCATGTAATTTTGTTGGCTTAATTTTTTCCCTATATTTAATTCTACCATATAGATGAGAAAATATAATTGAAGAATATTATAGTAAAGATAGTTGGGTCCAACTTTTAAAAAAGCATATAAAATGAGGTAATATACGCATTTTGAATCACTGAAATGTGTTTAGTGGTTAGAGTACACTAACAAATAAATCATTGTTAGTTTAATTTTCATTTATTTATTTTTAAAAAATTTCTTTTGTTTGAAAAATTTATTACTAATGAGATTTCAGTTTTTTATTCAAAAAAATCATATTCCAATATATTGTTAAAGTGTGATGTAAAAATTTAAAATTTATTTTTGTCATTATATGCAACTTAGCTGAAATTAAGATTACATTAATTTGTGTTTAAAGTGGTAAAAAATTAAGTTTTAATTTGGATGTATCTTGTTTAATTTTTGTATTCACTGTTTACTGATTGTGTTGGTGTTACTGATATTCTATGGTAAAAAATCCACTCTAGAATCATTGTCAGAAGCTGTGAAGCTATTAAAAGGAGAATATGTCATTACTGCCATTAATGAACATAAAATGGATAAAGGCATTATATTTTGTCGCACAAAAATAGATTGCGATAATATGGAAAATCATTTGAATGCACTTGGTGGAGGTAGGTTTTAGATTGATATGTTATATTTAATCAAACATTGTTTATTTAAGCAATTTTTGTGAATATCTAAATTAATGTAAGTTCTATAATTTTGTAGAATTTGCTTATTTATTTTTATAGAAAGGTTTATATATTATACAACAAACTTTTATTCATATAGTTTTATATTATATTTTACAATAATGTTTCTAAATGATGTAAAGGCATTTTTAATTAATTTCTAACCAAGGAATTATGCATGTCAACACTTAGAATGTTTTTAATTTTAATATTAAAGTGACACCTGTAAACTTTTTTTGGAAATGGAAGGACCTTTTCTGATCTTTGAATTGATTTAATTTAAGCTTTTTTTATAGAAAAGTCTTTGATTATTGTGCATAAAATAATTTTTCAAGAAAATAATTTAAAGTCTGTGTTTCCTTTATAATTATCTGAAACTTAGAAATGATTGCGAAGTTATTATTAAAGAGCCAGAAATCTGATGTAAAAATATTTTGATAGAATTATCTGTGGTGTGGGCCAAACCTGCATATTTTTACAAATTCAAACCCAGAAGTGTCCCAAAAAACTATTCAATAATTGCTTTAAGTGCAGCTTTTCTTCAGCAAATCATTTCCCTGGTTCTTACATCTTTAAAGTTCTTTGGAGAGTGATTCACTGTATGAATAAGCAAATTAAATGCATATATCACGTACATAATGAGTGTCTAATTCAGTTGCTGAACTTCGTCCTGGTACACAATTTTGTACTTTGCATGGAGACTTGTTATGTACAAGCTGTACTTTTTCCAGTTAAACTTAAAAGATTTTAGCTTTATGTTTTTTTTTCTTAAGATTTGCTAAAATTATTCGCCTTTTTATTTAATTTCATCATTTTCCAAACCATAGTCACAAAAAAGAACTTGCTTACCTCAACTTATCATCCAGATGTCAGTTTGAACGAGCACTCTAAGTTTTTGGGCACTTTTGCTGTATCCACCATTTTTTAAACAAAATCTTGTATGTAGAGAATGCAAATTTAAAATTTCTTACTTTACTTATAGGGAATTTCTGCCTGTGCTATTTTATAATATTTTGTTTGCATGAGATTTTGACTGAATAGCCTACAGTCTTTTTAATTTTTCTGTAGTTTTTTTTAAATAATCTCAATTACACCAATTTTAAAGAAAAGGTTGGTTTGCACAATTGTATGCATTCTGAAATATTTACAATATTATGTGGTAATGAGAGTATGTGGCTTTATAATTGAGAATTGACAGGTTTTTCATCACCATCATAATTTGTGGAAAACCCCATGTTCTTCAATAACTGCTTTTTATGGCTATCTAAGTTTCAAAGAAAAATTGTATTGAATTTTCATTCTGTCCTTCATTAACATTCGGAAAAATTAAAAGGAATTATAAGAGTTTAAATTGCCATTTTTGAGAGTCTAGAATTTACTGTGCATGAAGTGCTAACACAATTTTGCTAATTGAAATTTATTAATGCAGCAATATTAAGGAAAAAAATTAAAAAAATCAATGCAAAAAAAATTGAACATTTTCATTCTATTAAAGAGCTTTTTGAGTCAATAATTTTTTAAAAAAAGTTGAATAGTTTTAATAAAAAATAAGTTAATTTAAATAATACTGATTAACATGCTCTTTTGTTTATTAAAAAGCGTTTTAAAAAGATAGTGATTAAAGAAGTTGTTTACAAAAAGATTAAATTTCTGAAAATTTATTTTAGTTAATCTATTACTTATTTTTTAAAAATATTATGAATTTTTAAATGAATTTTTTCACTCATTTTCTTCTTTATATAATTTCTTGAAGAATTTTGTAAAAGCTTAAATATTGTAAAATTTCATAAATTTTTATTTATAGGAGCAAGAAATAAAAATAATACTTATTCCTGTGTATGTCTACATGGGGATAGAAAGCCAGCTGAAAGAAAAGAAAATCTTGAAAAATTTAAGGTTGGGTTATGTTCTTTAAGTAATTCTTTATGTATTGAAAAAATTTTTTTAATATTTTAATATATATATATTTAAAATTAAAATAAATGACTTTATTTGAAATCAAGTCATTTATTTCAAGTAAAATATGGTTTAATATATTGTTTAATACTTGTAGATAATTCACTGTTATTTTTTCATTTCAGAAATTGCTGCTATAAATTTTTAAATTGTTATAGTTTTATTATTTAATGATGACATGTTAAAAATAATCAAATTAAGAGTAATTAAATTTAAATGTGATATTTTTTCCTTAAGGAATTTGTGACTTTTTCTTAGTTTCTTTCTGTGGACTGATAAAAGAAAAACTCTTAGTTTTTTATCATTTTCTCCTATTTTATTGATTCAAAAATGATAATTCATTGAAATCTACTTTTCTTTTTTAATAGAAAGGATTTGTTAAATTTTTAATCTGCACTGATGTAGCAGCCCGGGGTATAGATGTTTCTGGAGTTCCATATGGTAATAAGATAAATATCAATAAAATATTTTTAAACATTTCTATTTTCGTGGATTAATTTAAAAAAAAATCTAATTTTAAAATGTAATTTATTATTATTAAACTGTTATATGCTAGTGTGTGTTACAATATAAAAAAAAACATGAGTATTATTTTATTTCATTTTAAATTGTTTAAAGTAAGAATAAAGTTATCATGTATGAAAAAGTTTGAGTTTTAAAGTAAACTTCTTTTTCATTATGATAAAAATGTAAGATTCCTTTTAAATGATTTCAAAACAATATTTGAATAAAAAGAATATTAAAAAAGTGTATCTTGGTGTGTTAAATTTAGTACGCAGTTGTGTTCTGTATCTTTTGCGAAACTTCTAAATAAAGTTACTGTAAATTTTAACATATTCCCAAATGTTTTTTATATTGAATTTAGTGATGAATTATAATTTTATTACCCAAAAAATATTAAAATTTCTCATAATTTTCCAATTTCTTATTTAATTTTATTAACCTTGTAGTTGTTGACTTTAAACTCTGTAGGTATTGCAGTTTGCTTCTATTAACACACAGAAGAAAAATTATTGTACCTGTTTTCTACCTATTGTACTAATTTGATTAAGTTGTACATTCATTAATATTAATTTGAATTTGTGTATTTAAGATTAATCATTTTTTCGCATTCAGTATTTTTCAATTTTCTCAAGCATATCGAACAAAAAATAAGGTAGCAGACTTCATATATACCAGTAATGACTTTTTGTTCAAAAATTGTGGCATTATTTTGCGACAGTAATAAGCCTCAAAATATAAACATTTGAAAAAAATGTCAATTAAGTTTTGTAAAATGCTCCTAACTTTAGCTATCTTTCCAGATTTAAAAAAATTATCCAACTTATATCAATAATCTGAAGATTATCAAACCTAAGTTTAAAACTTATCACTAGAACTATTTTGTATTTTGACTGCACCAGGGACATTAAAAATTGCTGTCACTTTTTAAGAATAAATAATTAAAGGTTAGGAATACTGATAAATATTTATAAAAAATTTGTCTACAGCTTTGCTTTTAAAATAGAGAATTTGTTATTCATAAAATGATAAATTCATTCAAAGGATCTCTATATCAATCTAAGGTCTATTATACTTTCCAGAATTCCTTTATACTTCACTGTGAATAATAGTAAGCAAGGTTTTTTCATTTTGTAAATATTTTTTCAATTCTTTAAGTGGCATGAGTTTGATTAAAACTTAGAAAGATTGAACATTGTTGTATTCCTAGGAAATCTGTAAGGGACCAGTTTGGCCTAACCCAGATTTTTAGTATGTAGATCTAAAAATCTTAAAATATAATCAGAATTAATTTAATAAAGAATATACTACAGACTCGATCATCAAAATTGTGAAGTATTTTAATATCTTTCTGATTTTCAGTTTTAAGAACAATTATCATTCCAATGTCTTATTTAACCCTTTATCTAAAGAAAATCTTTTGAGATGCTACCTTGAATATGTTCGAAAGGTAAAAAGTGGTATCAAAATTATTTCATTTTTAGAGATTATCTATAATAATCCAAACTATTTATTGAATATAATGAATTGATATAGGGCTAAATAGGTGTATTTAACTTAAAATTGTGCAGTAAGTTGTTTTAAAAAATTATTACTAATGAATAGTAAATTCACTTAATTTAGACATAAATTAAGTGAAAAATAGTGTGATTGAAAAATAGTTAAGTGAAAAGGTGACTTAAGCCACCCTTTCAAAATTTACAGCACAATTGGGATTTAAGGTTTTTCACAATAGATTTAAGCCACATGATTTAGTAACTGAACATAAATAAGGATTTGTCTTTTTCATTATTAAATACTAAGTAATCTAATTATTTCAATGCGTTGAACATTAAAAGTGCATATTTTTTGTTTAGAAATATTTTATTTTAAGCTTATATTAGCTAAATAGGTATTTAGGTATTGTAAGATTGGCTGTATTAATTAGCATATTATTTATTGGAAAATCATTGTGTTTTAAATTTCTTTCTCTAGTGATAAATGTTACATTACCAGATGAAAAAAATAATTATGTTCACAGAATTGGTAGAGTTGGACGTGCAGAAAGGTACTAGTTAATGCTGTTTTTATATTCAAAATTAGTTTTTACTTGTTTTTAATTCCTTATGATTTTAAGTTGATCTTCATTCATCTTTTACGCTTAATTTTATAGATAATTTTATTGATAAATTTTGGTACTTTTCCATTATCCATTTGCAAGCAAATTCAACTTTATAATTTTTTTTGTTGGTCTCACTGTGTTTTGTTCTCTATTGTGTGATGTGTGAATGTGGCCCATCCTATGAATGGGTATTTGTTGCATGGGTAATGTTGCTCTCTTCCATGACTTAAGTTCACAAGTGCCCTCCGGGTAACGTTAAAGAGCAATACTTTCGGCATCTTTCCTCGCAAAAGAACGAAAGTTCATTGACTGCCATTTAAGGAAAAAAAAGGGGGGGAGTATGGCCATTTTGTAATAAAAAATATTTTAAAAATGTATTTATTTGAGCCGAGCTTACAGAAAATACCTGATTGTCATATGTTGCCCAGGGACTAGACATTTTGCTCTTTTTTTTAAAATTCTTATGGCATTAGTTACTAGTTTATGATAATACTCATATGGTCTGAGTACTATCCAGGAAAGAACATAGACTTCCTTTTAAAACTATTGGTCAAGTTTTGGTTTTGTAAAGCAATATGACCAAGTCTCTTAAAAAATGAATTCAATTGGAGGATTAAACATGATGCATCATGGAAACTTAGTAAATGTTGTTTCAAAAAGTGAAATTAAGAACAATTATGAAGTTACTTTAATCCAAATATTGAATGCTGTAAGACAATTTTTTTAAATGGAAGAATTGATCTGTTAATGAAGACTTAGCAAAAATTTATTAGTTATCATGTTATAATCATGTGTGAAAAGTGCCCTCTAAATGTGTTTTTTAATACAAATAAATTAAAATAAAAAGGAAGGTAGGTAAATATACAAAATAAGTTTATATTTTTGTGTATTAAGAAGCTTGCATGAACTTTTATTACTATTATGCTGTTTTATTATAACCAGTTTTTACTGTAATTGTACCACTATATCATTAACTCACAGTATTAGACTACAAGTAAGAATAATTTCTATTAAAATACCAATTACTTCAACTGTGTTTAATACCAGCAAACCCTAGAAAACTGAGATGAAATAAATCTGGGTAGATAAATATTAAATTGATTGATCATTTGTGGAGCTTTGCGTTCAAAAAATTAGGGATTATGAATTACAATGCTTACTGATTTGAATTGTTTCAATGTGTTCATTGTTTTCCATAATACTGATAACACTGCTAATGATAATGATTTCTATTAATATCATGATTGCCCAAATCATGATTAATGTCAACAAATCCATGAAGCTTAAAATAGACCGGTAAGTAGATCAAACTTATTTAGGCAGGCAAAACTTAAAAAGAGAGTACAGTTATGATGTATGATCTTTTCAATAATAGTTTTTCTGAGCAAAATTTTGAATTTTCTTAGAATTTTTTTTTCATATAAACCTTTTGTATATGTTTGACAATAATAAAAAATTATTATCTTACTGTTTATTTTTTGTTATGAATCTTATATGAACCATGGGGTTCATATAATAACTTATTGGGTATGTACTTTTTTAAAGATTGCTAAATTATATCTTTTTAATTTCATGCAGAATGGGCTTGGCAATATCCTTAGTGGCTGCTGTTCCCGAAAAGGTAACAAATTATTTTTAATTAGTTCTAAGTTATTTAGTTGCAATGTTTTTAATACATTCTTTTTATCTTTTGAAATTGTTTTTTTTTTAATTCTATTTCTAAGATTGTTTGTACCTTTTTAAGGTTTGGTATCATTCCAATTGCTCTAATAGAGGTAGAAATTGCTGGAACACTAGATTAACAGATCAAGGTGGATGTTGCATATGGTATAATGAACCACAGGTATATATAAAATTACTGTTTATGCATTTATTTTCAAACCATTATATTTCAAGATAACTTTTTAATTTCTTTTTGCTAGATTGCTTTATTTAAAATCCTAATCTTGTACTAATTTCAGTGCTTCTTCTCTTTTTATTCATTACAAAATATTAAGAATTCAAACAATTATTTACAATCGATCAAATTAAAGTTAATAAATTTGAATATCTTATTTTAGTATTTGGGTGAAATTGAAGAACACTTAAATTGTACTATACAACAAGTTGATCCAGATATCAGAGTTCCAAGTGATGAATTTGATGGAAAAGTTGTGTATGGGCAGAAAAAAGCAGCAATGGGTACAATATTCAATATTTTTAAAATAAATATCATTTATTTTTTGTTCCGTTAAATTTTATAAATATCTCGTTTCTTTTGTTTTTCATTTGCAGGTAGTAACTACCAAACACATACTGCTCAGATGGCTCCAACTGTAAACCTGTTAACACAACTAGAAATATGTGCCCAAGAATACTTTATTAAAAGATATTGTAAAAATGAATCTCGCTTCATTAAATAGACTTTTTGTTTATGACAAATGTATATTGTAAGATTACTAAAGATTTTTTCCTCTTGTAGTTAATAATAAAAGCAATTGATCTTCATTCCTCAGTTCATCATTATTCTATAATTATTTCTTATTTCTTGGAATTATATAGAAAGTATAATTTATAGTATTTTTATTGTCGTGTTTTGTTTCGATAATTGATAAACTACCTGTGATACTGTCTAATTATCAATGGAGTTGACAAATTATCTATGGTGTTTAAGAAAATAATAGATAATATTCAGAGATCTAGTTTGCAATATTATAGAATGTTGGATTGATTGTTCAAAAAATATATTTTAAAAAATTCATAAATAAGCAGATATACACTAAACACTTAACAACATTTAGTATTACTAAGGGTTTACTAGTCAAATTATTGCTTACCAACACGCAGAGCAGCTCTTGTAGTTCTTTTTAGATCACTTCTTGATCTGTGCTCTTTTTCACTTATTCACCAGATACTAAAAGTACTTTAGTATACTTGTTTGAGCAATCAGCTGTTACATAAAGACCAAGATGGTTGATATTACTTTCTAAGTAACTGAAAGCAGTAGTACATAAAGTTCAATATACAGATGTAATAACTAAAGTAATATGTAATAAATACATTCAGTTGTAATAAAAATAGATGCTTCTATTTTATCTAAAAATCTTTATATAAAATCTTTCTATAATCTAAAAATATTTTTATATAAAAATATATAGAATTTACTAATTTTCAAGATGGTTTTTTGTTTTCTTTATTTTGTTTTCTTTACTATTTATTTTCTTTTAAAAATTTAATTTAGCTCAAGTAAGTGTATCCAGTTCAAAAGGATATCATTGATTACAGTTTCCTCAATATGAAAAAAGTAAATTTTCTTTTAAAATAAGATGTTAAAAAATTATCTACCTAATTCTAATAGTGACACCTAACAAAGTATAAATTAAATATAATACGATAAAATTTAAGTTATCAAGTTTGCTATTTTCAAATGTCATAAAACAATAGTTTTTCATCATTTCCCATAAGCGGCATTGACGTCATTAACAATTTCATTCATATTTCAATTTTTTCTTTTAAAAAGAAATTACACTGGCATTCCTACTTAATTGCATGCAATTTTGACTTTGCAAATAGTAATACATATTTAACTAACGCTTAATTCAATCCTTTAAAATCCTAATGCAAAGCAGAGAAGAAAAAAAATTTCGGAATTTTTTCTTTCCTTCAGTATGCCAAGCAATGTAATTTTCGAATCCTGTCATTGGTTAATTTTTTTAAAACTAGAGGTTTGGTTATTATTGGTAAAATAAACTGCGTTAATTATTATGCTTACATGTAGGTCAGGAACTTTCTAAGCATAAATCATAATTCATAAACCTTACGTTTCATTCTATTACTTTTTCAAAATTTAAAAAAAAAAAGGTGAAGAATAGAAACTTAAAATTTGCTGTTATTGATTACATACTTTTTTTCTCTCCAGGTTATTAAAAGAATCTAAAGTTGATAGATTTGTTTTTATGTTCTGCACTTCATCGTCATTCTGTGTGTTTCAGCTATTTTTATCTCGATAAACTTTTTCTTCCAAACTTCCCCATCGATTTAAATGCTATAGCATGCAAATTAGATTTAAAATGCAATACTTGCAAAAATTTTCAATCTATTTTTTTTTCTTATCAAAAGCTGACAAATACTAAAAATAAATGAGATAAAATTGACAAGATGAGATATTGGATATTTCATCTTAGGATATTTTTACTTATTTAATCTAAGATTGTTAAATGTTCTGTTACGTATGAAAATGCAATAAGTCTTTTTGGAAAGTGGTATAAGTCTAAAGCTTCGAATGATTGAGGTTCTCGGGTGTTATATATTTATTTATTATTTATTGGTAATAAAATATATTTATTCGTAATAAATTTGTTCGAAATATATTTATTGGTTATAAAACAGCAAATTATTTTACATATTAAATTAAGCACTTTAAAATGTGAAATGAATAATGAAAAATTATAATTTAGAAGTTACACTCTTATCTACATTTAAGCTCTTCCAAAAATATATATATATATTTATTAGCTTTATCCTTAATTCTATGAATAAAAGATTTATTTTCAATGAGATTTGATATTAATGGCTTATTATCACAGCCTTTACCAGAGTACCTTCGCAGACAGAATTTTGAAATTTTTTATTAAATTTATGTATACATTATACTCTAAAACATGATATGAATATAAACTAAGAAAAAATTTTTTTAAAAAGGAAATATATGTGAAAACAGGCCAAAGATGGAACTTTTTTTTTTCAAAATCACATAGCTTTTTTAAAATTATATTATTTCATTATTCTTGCTTTATAATACTCATAAAAATTCAGCTTGGAGAATAAACTAAGGATTAGACATAATATTAATATTTAGATATTTTATAACAAATATAGAAAGTTATTCTTCAAAAGAAACCAAAAATTGTGATTAATTATTTTTATTGTAGCTGTAAATTAAAAAAGTGGTTTAATCCGCTAGTCTGTAGTTCATACCCTAGACTATATGTATTGAAAACATTCATTCAAAATTTCGAGCATTCTGAACTAAAATATTTTAAGAAATTTAATTTAGAATGAAAAAATAATAGAAAAATTAGTTTTGAGAGAAAATGTAAAAAAAGACACAGTTATTAATTTAATAACTAATATAGATATTCTTTTTTTTAATTTTTTTTTAAGCATCTTCCGCAAAAACATCTTACTTCTGTTCTATTTGATGTAGAAGCAAAATTCAACTGGGTTTTGGGGTTCATAGTTTTATTTTATATAACAATGGACCCCAAAAATAAGTGTTAAATAATATATATTTTATTATAAGTTTTAAATTTTGTTATATGTAAGTTTTTAATCATATTAGTTTAAGACACATTTGGAAATATAAATTACAATAACTCGTATGAATTATGTATCCGAGTAATAGTAAAAATTTATCCAAGATTTAACAAATGTAAAGAAAAACTTGTAATATAACCATTAAACAGTCCTGAATTTTTAGCAGCCCTAAATGTAAGCGGCTCTGGGCGATCGTCCAGTTTCCCCACCCCTAAGCGCATCCCTGAAATGGACTTGTCCCACTTTCAAGAATAATGACTGGAGTATAAAAAAAAATTTTCTTTACGAAAGACATTTCTCGTGCTGTGACGGCACTGCAAACTTTAAATGCCCCTCATCCAAGGAAAAAAAAAATCATTTAATCGTTTACCTATAATTTAACTATTCATAATTTATCGAATTAACTTCTAATAAACATATAATGATATCAGAAAATTTGTTAAGCCTTATATCTTTAATTTGTATAATGATTTATTTCCCTTATTTGTTTTGAGTTGCTATGCTTCTAAAATTTCAAAAATACCAAAGTAAANAAACCGTTACCCTCATCCAAGGAAAAAAAAATCATTTAATCGTTTACCTATAATTTAACTATTCATAATTTATCGAATTAACTTCTAATAAACATATAATGATATCAGAAAATTTGTTAAGCCTTATATCTTTAATTTGTATAATGATTTATTTCCCTTATTTGTTTTGAGTTGCTATGCTTCTAAAATTTCAAAAATACCAAAGTAAAAATTGTGTTATTTATTTTTTAAAAATAAATAAAATATTAAAATTATGTTACCGTGGCATGATCGTGTCGGTTAAATTTGTTCTTTATTTTTTATACAGATAGGTCTGCTTGGTGGCGATTTTTAGCTGGCTTCTCCAGTATTGTTCTTTTGTGAACCTTTAGCAATCGCGTAACTTCGCATATTTGCTGCTTTAATTTTTTTTTCCGTCTTAGCGGGAGAGAAAATTCGTTTCGCGACTAATAAAACAAAGAGGAATCCTAAAACAATTGCCATGATAAGGTTTGTTTATTTTATAAAACGAACATCTGATAAAATTTTTGAAAAGATTTTACTGAAATATGCGAAAGTAGGCGTTCTAGCTGGCGTATTAGATTATAGTAAAAGAGAACGAAGAATCTTACTCTTCCTATTTTTTTTTTCTTCCTATCTGTTTTTAGTCTGGTCTGTTCATTTAAAGATTACATTCAGATCATTCTATAAGAAAATATTTGTGTTGTTGTTAATGTGAATAAAGTGATATCGCAAATTTACACGCGCTTAATAATTTTAGTTACAAAATATATTCATTTACACGTGTTTAAAAATTTTAGTGACAAAATGTATTCGTTATTCCGTTTCTCTTAAGGTATATTTTAGTTAATTATAGTAAAGGAAATTACCTGCATTGAATCGAGTTGATAACAAAAGAATCCTCTATGACGAATTGATCTAAATGTGAAAAACTGTTTTGAGAAAATATGATTTAAGACTTGTGTGTTACTCCTCTTTAGGATTACTCTATATGTCACTCAGTCTAAAATGCGAATTTTTTTTCCTTCTCTTTTTAAGAATGGTCAATTATATGAGTTTTTAAATCGAGCGTTCTGCCATATTACGTAAGAGAAATTTATGCATAAAAATTTCATTGTGATGCATTCTTTAAATAATGGGGGAAAAAAAACAAGATGCTTGTAATAATTACGCTTTACTGTAAAATTTCCCATACGTATTTATCGAAAATAAATTTTATTTTATTAAACTTGTTTTCTTTGAGGGGATTCTGCTTTCCCTTTTATTACGGGGAATTAATTATATGAACGCACATTTCTTATGAGTTCTATAAATTATTTCAAAGCAATTATTTTTTTTGAAAAAAAAATAATTATTTAGTAGAAATCTTTTACATTTGTTTTCAACTACGAAAAACTACTCTTTAACAACGAAATTCCTTTTTATTAAAAAGTTATCAATAAGTTTTATCAAAAATTCATCAATAAGTTTCATTAGACACATAGATTTAATTATTATACATGCTACAACATAACAAAAGAACTATCAACTTGAGACTTTTTCGAAATTTAAAATTTTACGCAGCAATACCCTTTTTTTTTCTTTAAAATAAATAAATGAATATTAGTTATGGTTTAGGAATATGGTTAGAAAAAATAAATTTTCTAATTTTTTTTCTTTAATTAGTTTAAATTGTAGCCTAAAATACGCATTTAGGAATT
Organism: Parasteatoda tepidariorum; assembly: GCF_043381705.1. NCBI lineage: Eukaryota > Metazoa > Arthropoda > Arachnida > Araneae > Theridiidae > Parasteatoda > Parasteatoda tepidariorum. The sequence goes on along the minus strand of NC_092204.1, from coordinate 62,346,470 downwards.
GAATTATTAATTTAGGAAAAAATTTTCTTATAAAACTCTTACAAATAGAAAAAGGATTCGTCCTCTCCCATGTTAATTACGGGGATTAAATTATATCAACGGAATTATCTTATTTATTAATCAATGTTTCGGTTTTTTTTTTTGTTTCATTTTATTCATTGAAATGTACTTAGTTACCAAGTTGTAAGAAAAAATTTTAAATGATAATAATAATAACTTGGGAGAAATCTACAACTTACAGCAAATTTATTTTCAACAATTTTGAAATTTCTTTTTGACAAAGTCCAAAAGCTTTTGGAATTATCTTTTATTAAAGGCTGAAATTTTTAATCTAGTTTAATTTCATTCCCTGAAGGTAAGTTGAAGTAACTGGTAATCAATTAGGTAGTAATATGAATAATTCCAATTACTAGAAGGAATTATATGAATAATTCCAATTACTAGATACTTATTCATATTACTACCTAATCAATTAGGTAGTAATATGAATAATTAGAATTACTAGAATGAAATGTCAAACCGTATTTACCGTGCCACCTTTGATGCTCGTCTCCATATTCTTGTAATTTTGAACTCATCCCAACCCAGTCATCAAGGAAACGTAGTGTAAGCATTGAGACAAAGTCGCCTTCGCCGTGACTTTTTGAATGAAACTACACAGCGTATGCGTTACACGAAGAGGAAAGCCACAAAAATTTAATATGGTTAATAAGACTGCAGTCAAACTCTGCCCTTGATGTTCAAGTTTAAAGCTTTAAATTACTCGTTGTTATCAAATACTACCATAAAGCTCCGTAAAAACTTAAAATTTTCTTGTGTAAATTTAAGGATTTTTTACTTAAAATTTGTGGGGTCAAGTGGTGCTGATATGAAATCAAAATGTAAACTGTAATGATCTCCGATGTATGTTGAATTTGGACAAAAATAAAACTGTTTAATTTAAAAGCATGATTTTGTTTTGTAAGAAAATTTCTAGTATCTAGTAAAAATAAAACCGTTAAAAAAATTAGAACCTTGTATTGCTAATCCCACAATGAATGAAATTGATATGAGAACAGCTTGGGGAACAATTATTCTAAAGTTATTTTAAATGTTACATAAATTAGAAAGCTTCTATAATTAGCTGAAAATATCAGGTACTTTTATTATTCATTTCACTTTAATGTTTTAAGAACTCCGAAATTCGAATTCAAAACATTTTAATTATGGGATGAATTATTTTACTTTACTAAATTGAAATTTATTTTTTATTTATTTTGAAAACTAATAAATTAAATAGTATTTAAACCAGATTAAATTTTATTAATTTTCATTATTACTTTCAAATCCAAAGAACATTATAACGAATTTTGCTCTTTTTATGTATAATATCAGTGAAAGCAACAATATATTTTTTAATGTAGTTAGTTCCTAAAACAATTACATGCAATTTCCATTGATTCTCCTAAACTTCCCCTTCCTCTTTTTTTTTTAATTTTTATACCGAGTCTTTTTTTTCCTTCTTTTTTTAATTAACAAGGCGGCTTTGTTTTTACGTTAGTTTACTTTTTTGTTGTCGGTTTCGCCTTAATTTGCTAAGAAACAAAAATTGGGCGAGAAATTCTGCCTTCCTATGAAAGAAAGTAGCATCTCCACTGCCATCTAACTAAAAATACTGACTTAATATCGTTAGATAAAATATCAGTGATATAAGATATAGGGCAAAATTAATAGACACCACCGACCACAGGGCGACTAAATATAAGAAATGGCAATTAAAAACTATCTGCTAATCGTAACCCAATGGCCACCTTTTTAGTATAACGCAGCGCATGTATATTTTATTATTATTATTTTAATAAATATGGAATCTAGCGTAAAATATCCTCCGTGGTAGACGGATTATGGGTTAGAGTCACCTGGTCGTCATGCTAACTGTGGGAGGTTTTCGTGGTTTTCCTGTAACGCAAATGCAGGTGAGTTCCTTCAAAAAGTCCATCATGAAGGCAAATTTCTCTCAATGCTAGATCCAGGAGATCCATCTCCTGGATGATTGAATTCAAAATAACAAGGTATTGGTAGTCGTAAACTCAAAAATTGGGTCGACTGTTCAACGACGGTCATAAAATAAATAGGAAATTATTATGTGCTTTTTATAAAATACTAAAAATTACCTTATTTCATGCTTGTTACTTAAAATTTTTATTTTAAAAAAGAGAACCTTGGAATGTGTACCATATTTCGAAAAATACTTCAGAAGAAATGCCTCACATTAATAAAAAACTTTTTTTAATCATTTAAAATTTTCAATATTTGTAAAAGTGACAACTCTCAAAATTCTACGACTGACCAGTAACAAAATTTCTGAATTTAGCCCTATAACACTAGAAATCCTGCTTTTCATTTATTTGTTTACATATGAGTGTGGCGATTTTTAAGCGTTTATATTTGAATCAATAAGGTTGTTACAAAGGAATTTTAACATCGACCTGGCCGAATGCCGCTCAGATAATGAAGAATACTGAAAATTTTATTTTTTCATCAACTCTATTGTCGATTTATTTATTGTACTACGAAATGTAATCCATTATGAATTAAGAATACATTACCGTCACGTAATTGCGTTAAATGCCGTAAAAGTTTGACCAAAGAATACCCTTAAATGACGCAATATAAAATACTGCTTGATAGAGATCCAAAGAGTAGTTAGATATGTGAGCTTTCGATTTTCATTTACAGACCTCTATTGTTTCAATAAAAATGCAATAAGATAAGAAGAGATTATCGGGTTCACTGCCATATCAAAGTAAGAGCGTCGTAATTTTTAAAAACTGCACAGGTTGGCATGAAAGATTCCGCTGATTGGTTTGAGATTATTTGTCACCTGCTTCTAACTTGGCGGAGTATATATGGTATTTTCTATTGTTTAAGATTAATTCCATGTTTTAACTTTCATTTGTTTATTTTGAGTCAGGAGAAAAAATTTAGTCAAAGAATAAAATAGAGCGCTTCATCAAACTGTAATCGCAACTGGCTGTGTGTCTTGAACTTCGTGTATGTATTCCAACCGATATAGTCAGTCGTTTCTGAAATGTACTTGACTTAGTAATTGCCTGGTGAATGCGGCAGTCTTAATTTACTACTGTTTTTTTTTAGAATATAATGCCTTTAAAAAAATTATTTAAAAAAAGGCACAGTTTAGAAACTTCTTTAGTTCTAGAAACAAATAAGGAACTAGAAAAACTGAAATCGTCTTTAGACGCTTCTCGAAGAATCGAAACAATAAAATCTCAATCAGAAAGCAACTTAATGGATTCCAATCTTGATACAGATGTTTCAGACCTTCATACTGAATCAGTGTTATTTTCTTCTTCAGCAGCAGAAGATATTTCTAACAAGTATGAGTACATAGAACAGGAAGGTGAGGAGAGTTTAGTTTATGAAAAAGATTCTTACTCTGATATAAGAAGGCAAAGTGCACCTGTAGAATCTCTCGAAAGAACTAAAGTGAAGACAGTAAAATCAGCATCATGCAATGAATCTACATCGCAGCAATCTACATCGGAAATTCCGACGACTAGACGCAGAAAATGTGTTAGCGAAAGCCAGGCCGATGATATAGATTCGAAAAATAAAAATGGCGGCCGGACATTTCAGTTAGATGAAGGTAAATTAGAAGATATGATTGGACGGTGCATCAATCGAATAATTAAAGAATCAATACTAACTGCGGTGAAAAATGTAAATGTGGATGGTATCCGTGAAGAAATCATTGAGAACATTTCTAATCAAAGACATGGTTCCTCAGATGATGGTACAAGTAATGAGGAAAAATACTTTAATGATTTAGATAAATATGTTGAACTTGATGAGTCTAATTTAAATTACAGAAGTGAAGAAAACGAAGAATTAGATAATTCAGCCTATGAGGAGGAAACTGCAATTGTTGCTAACTCTGAGGACAAAAGGACTGAAACTCACAGCTTGGGAGGATATTCAACTGATCTCGAGGAATCTATAAGCTTGCATTCAACAGATATTGATATAAAAGATCAGGCATCTGCTAGTAAAAGTTTTTCAGAAAAAGCAAATAAACATGAAACAATTCCCCCAAACTCTGTTACATCTAATAAAGAAGCAGTGAACGATAGCGAAAAATCAGCATTTTTTACTTCAGAACCTGCAGCAGCAGTTGATCTTGAATCGGAAGCAACTAACGTGGCACATGAAACAAAAATTGTAGAACATTTTCTTAAAAATGATCCAATCAACTCAAGTGTCAAAACTTCAGAACAAGACGATGAAAATGTAAATACTAACAGTGAAAACGAACACAAAATCCAAAGTTCAGCAGATAAAATTGAAATAGCAAAAGAACTAAATTCCGAAAATGACAATAGTGAGAAAATTAATAATTTTTTAAATGATGAATCAAATCTCATGATAGTAGATGATGCGGATTCCTTTCCTTTACCAAAAATAGCATTAGCTCATCGGGATTCAAATGATTCTGTTTTAGATTCTGTAGAAAGCTTACCTCCTCCGGAAACAATTATTGGCGAAGAGAAAAAAACAAACAATTGGAAGGTTGGATACTTACGAGTAAAACTCCCTCATAAAGAAAGAGGGAAAAAAGCACAACTAAAGGTAAATTTCTCTTTTAATTTGCATTTTGTAATTTCATTGAAAGTAAATATGCAATTAGTGATTTAATCATAATTTTTTCATATAGTTAGGTATAAAAACTTTGATGAATAATATTTAACCCATTGATAATGTAATAATAAGTTAATACAGACGGATATTTGGCTAATTTTAATTATACTTGCTACATGAACGAAATAAAATTCTATTTATGAAAATTATACATGTAAAAAAATCTTTCCTCAAGCGTGCTCGTGCTAGTAATTAATTTAATTCTTGGGAGAGTTTATTTTGAGCATCCCAATTGGCTTAATATTTCTCACTATTTAAGTTCGTTAAAGCAAAAAGATCATTCAAATAAAGAAAATTTAGATACGAAACTGGTCCGGATTTTTTGTTGTTTTTTTCTTAGCGACACATTTAAGCAAATCAATTGTTCAGCGTAGACCACCCATCGATGTTGGCGAGGTCATATTACGTCTACAGGTTACCATTGAGGGGATTTAATTATCGACCATGCCAACCTTCATCTATCAAAAGGTAGAATTGATTGAATCAAGTTAGATTGAATCAAGATTGAATCAAGTTAACATGTGTTATATACTAATGAATTGGTATTTAATATTTATAATGGTGGATACGACACACAAATACGATTGTATTCAGGTGAAAACGCATGCAATGGTGTCGCATCATGTTGAAACCATATACGGAAAATGAAAGCGCGAGAAAAGCGGACCATGCATTGGTATGTGTTTTCCCTATGTAGGACTAAAATTATGTCTAGTAAACAGTAAGCTTTAAGGTGACGTAAAAAAGCAATCAATTCAAATTATATACGTCTCACCCAACGTAGGACTACTGTAATTAAAATGATTCTTAAAATGTGTAGTCGCTGTACTGTATATAGTGTTAAATTTTGAACTATACATATCGTGAAGATTCTGCCTATATCCATCGTAATGCTAGTGATTCATACCGCTGTCCATTTTTTATTGCTTAAACATAGTATATATACATCGAATACATCCCACAAAGGTCATTCCTAAATTCACCAAAGGGCTAGTGACGCACTCCCATTTTTACTGTTTAAAAAGTGGTATACTTTAAAGTCCTTTAAAACCGTGTCTAAATCTCCATGTCTAATCTATTAATCTATCTATTATTAATCCATGTCTTATCTTATTGCTAGTGATGCACAGTACTGTCCGATTGCTTAGCGATTAAACATGGTATGATATGTACTATTACACCTCAAATACATCTCATAAGGATCATGCCTTATACCCATCATAGGGATAGTGATATACAGCACTGTCCAACTTAAATGATTGAACCCGTTATGTAATTTTGTATATTAAATGCATCCTAAAGACCCTGCCTGAACTCATCATAGGTCTGAAGATTCAAACCCTTCGTCCAACTTTTCATTGGCCCGGTATTATAGTTGCGGACATTTTACGTAAATCATCTTTACTTACTATTATACAGTACAGTTACTTCATTGTGACTACCATCTGTTTCGACATCCATGTGAAATAATCAATTACAAATGGCAGGTTGCAACCCAATGCAGTGAAGATGTGTTCAAGAGAACTGGAAAATATTGCAACCGTATACGCCAACATCCATCTGTCCGATGGAACATAAAACGTGATTCATCAGAAAAAGAAAACTGCTGTCGTCTCTCAGTGGGCATAATGCAGACACGGAGCGACTCACCCTACTTCCGAAAGGGCATGATCATTTGCTTTCGGGCCAAGGGTGGAAGCATTTCTAAACCGTTCACGTGCCGCCGTGGTGAAAGTATAGCGTGCATGGCAAAATGGTACAAACTAAAATCAGCTACAAGGCAAATGTGGTGCATCGCGAGCCATAGGTAACAGAGGTGAACGATGATTGCGGCGATGCGTCTAGGCAAATAGACGCAACCGTTGAACGTTGGACCTCCCAGATGAATCAAGGGGCGACCAAGAGTTTCTTCTCAACAAATGCTGCTGCGTATGGAACTCTGCAGTAGACACCTTGTAAATGCATCTATGCTGATTGCTTTTTATCTGTGCCGAAGGCTGGAATATCCACTTCAGTACCGCAATTGGAAGCCCACTGAGTGGCAACAGTTTTCTTTTTCAGATGAATCACGTTTTATGCTCCATCGGACAGATGGATGTTGGCGTATACGGTGTGAAACGTCTGAAATCAAACATCCAACAACAACTGCCAAATAGGTCAAAGTTGGAGGAAGGGGTATTATGGTCTGGAGAATGTTTTCGTGGCATTCTCTGGGTGCTCTTATCATTGTGGAAGGCGCGATCAACACATGTTCATCAACACAAGTACGCATCTGTCTTTGCAGACCATGTCCATCCCTACATGTGAATTGTTTTTCCTCAGAATGATGGCATCTGCCAGAAGAACAATGCGACGCGTCATATAACACACAGTGTACGTGCGGTTTGGTTTGAAGAGCATCAAGGTGAGTTTACCATGTTCCTTTGAACACATAACTCACCAAACTTACACCTAATTGAGAATCTGTGGTACCCTTTTGATCGGGTTGTTCGAGCTATGGATCCTCAACCACGTAGTTAGAGCAGCTGGCCACGGCACTGGAGTTGGTATGGCACAGCATCCCAGTGAACACTTTCACGAATTTAAATGACTGTCTTCCTGTACGTCTCGCAGCGGTCCGCTCTATGAAAGGTGGTTATTCTGGCTTCTGACAGGTGGTCACATTCTGACAGGTGGTCTGAACTGTGTATAATAAAATGTTTTACTGGAAAAGATAATTATAAAGATAAATAAAATGAAATAATAACTTTCAAACGAGAAAATTAAATTCAAAGGTAAAATTACCTCCTTACTAGAAAATTCGGAAAAGGGGAAAAACTCACAAAATTTTATTTATTTATTAAACTTACTACTCGTATATAAAATGTTCATTTTTAATAGTTATTTGTAACTTGAATTCCCCCCTCCATGTTTTCCAAAAAGAGCAATGAAAAGAATACTAAATAAGCTACGATTATTATAATTATTTTAAATTCTAACTTACAATAATTAACACATCCTTAAGTGCATCTACAGTGAGTAAAAAAGAAACGGACCACTTTTATACGGACTTAATTTTAAGGGCTCGAGGGGAGATCTCAAATATGTTAACCCTTTGCTTACAACTGATACAATAGAGCCGTGATAGCTCAGGGGATACAGCATTCATCTTCCAATGAGATGAACCGGTTCGAATCCTAGCGATGGCTGGTCGATACGAATTCAGCATCCGGTTTGCACCGACCATAGTGCTGACGTAAAATATCCTCAGTGGTAGACGAATCATGAGTTAGAGTCCCCTTACTGTCAGGCTAACCATGGGAGGTTTTCGTGGTTTCTCTCTCTATGTAACGCAAATGCGGGTAAGTTCCATCGAAAAATCTTCCATTAAAGAAAATTTCTGCAAATACGTGATCAGTGTCTTCTGGATTGGGTTCAAAATTACAAGGCTACGGTGTTGAATATTAGTAGTCGTAAACTCAAAAAATTGGCGGTTATAAAATAAAATGATAAAATTGGTACAATAAGTAGATCAGAATGGCTTTCTAAGTGCCATAATAAGTGTTAATTTATTAATGCAGGTGATATTTTAAATTGGAAATCAGACACAAAAACGCACTTTCTCTGAATAAACATACTTTTATTTTTTTGCGGATTTGGATTTGTGAAAAATATAGGAGATCGATCCAAAATTTTGACCCCTTAATGCTAATTTTATTTTTTGAGTATGCNTTTCCCTATGTAGGACTAAAATTATGTCTAGTAAACAGTAAGCTTTAAGGTGACGTAAAAAAGCAATCAATTCAAATTATATACGTCTCACCCAACGTAGGACTACTGTAATTAAAATGATTCTTAAAATGTGTAGTCGCTGTACTGTATATAGTGTTAAATTTTGAACTATACATATCGTGAAGATTCTGCCTATATCCATCGTAATGCTAGTGATTCATACCGCTGTCCATTTTTTATTGCTTAAACATAGTATATATACATCGAATACATCCCACAAAGGTCATTCCTAAATTCACCAAAGGGCTAGTGACGCACTCCCATTTTTACTGTTTAAAAAGTGGTATACTTTAAAGTCCTTTAAAACCGTGTCTAAATCTCCATGTCTAATCTATTAATCTATCTATTATTAATCCATGTCTTATCTTATTGCTAGTGATGCACAGTACTGTCCGATTGCTTAGCGATTAAACATGGTATGATATGTACTATTACACCTCAAATACATCTCATAAGGATCATGCCTTATACCCATCATAGGGATAGTGATATACAGCACTGTCCAACTTAAATGATTGAACCCGTTATGTAATTTTGTATATTAAATGCATCCTAAAGACCCTGCCTGAACTCATCATAGGTCTGAAGATTCAAACCCTTCGTCCAACTTTTCATTGGCCCGGTATTATAGTTGCGGACATTTTACGTAAATCATCTTCACTTACTATTACACAGTACAGTCACATCATTGTGACCACCATCTGTTTCGTCATCCATGTGAAATAACCAATCACAAAAGGCAGGTTGCAACTAATTGCAGTGAAGTGTGTTCAAGAGAATTGGAACAGATTGCAACCATTGGCGTAATGCAGACGCGGAGTGATTCACCCTACTTCCAAAAGGGCATGATCATTTGCTGTCAGGCCAAGGGTGGAAGCGTTTCCAAAATGCCTAATTTTCTAAGCCGTTCACGTGCCGCCGTGGTAAAAGTATACCGTGCATGGCAAAATGGTACAAACTGAAATCAGCTACGGGGCAAATGTGGTGCATCACGAGCCATAGGTACATTGGGAGGTGAACGATGATTGCGGCGATGCGTCTAGGCAAATAGACATGCAACCGTTGAACGATGGACCTCCCAGATGAATCAAGGGGCGGGCAAGAGTTTCTTCTCAACGACAGTTCAGCAAATGTTGCTGCGTATGGAACTCTGCAGTAGACACCTTGTTAATGCATCTATGCTGATTGCTTTTCATCAGTGCCGAAGCCTGGAATTTGCACTCCAGTACCGCGATTGGCATTGGACGCTCACTGAGTGACGACAGTTTCCTTTTTCCGATGAATCACGTTTTATGCTCCATCGGACAGATCGATGTTGGCTCATAAGGTGTGAAACGTCTGAAATCAAACATCCAACAACAACTGCCAAAAACGTCAAAGTTGGAGGAGGGGATATTATGGTCTGGAGAATATTTTCGTAGCATTCTCTGGATGCTCTCATCATTGTGGAAGGCACGAGGAATCAACACACTGTCTTTGCGGTGCATCTCCACCCCTACATGTGAATCGTTCTTTCTCAGAATGATGGCATCTGCCAGCAAGACAAAACGACGTGTCATATAACTCTCAGAAGAGCATCAGGGTGAGTTTTCCATGTTCCTCTGGCCACATAACTTCCCAAACTTACACCTAATCGAGAATCTGTGGGATCATCTTGATCAGGTTGTTCGCGTCATGGACCTTCAACCACGTACCTAGAGCAGCTGGTCACCGCAATGGAGTTGGCATCGCCCAGCATCCCAACGTACACCTTCACGAATTTAAATTACTGCCTTCCTGCACGTCTCGCAGCGGTCCGTTCTATGAAAGGTGGTTATTTTGGCTTTTGACAGGTGGTCACATTAATGTGACTGAACTGTGCATAATAAAAATTTTTACAGGAAAAGATAATTATATAGATAAATAAAATGAAATAATTACTTAAAATGAGAAAGTTAATTTCAAAGGTAAAATTACTTCCTAACTGAAAAATTCGGAAAAGGGGAAAAACTCACAAAATTTTACTTATTTATTAAACTTACAACTTGTATATAAAATTTTCATTTTTAATAATTATTTGTAATTTGAATTCACCCCTCCATGCCTTCCATAAAGAGCAATGAAAAGAATAGTAAATAAGCTACGATTATTACAATTATTTCAAATTCTAACTTAAAATAATTAACACATCCTTAAGTGCATCTACAGTGCGTAAAAAAGAAACGGGCCGCTTTTATACGTACTCAATTTTAAGGGTTCGAGGGGGTGATCTCAAATATATTAACCCTTTGCTCACAACTGATACAATAGAGCCGTGATATCTCAGGGGATGCAGCGTTCATCTTCCAATGAGGTAAACCGGGTTCGAATCCTAGCGATAGCTGGTCGATACGAATTTCGCATCCGGCTTGCACCGACCACAATGCTGACGTAAAATATCCTCAGTGGTAGACGAATCATGGGTTAGAATCCCCTTACTGTCAGGCTAACCGTGAGAGGTTTTCGTGGTTTCTCTCTCCATGCAACGCAAATGCGGGTTAGTTCCGTCAAAAAGTCTTCCACTAAGGCAAATTTCTCCCAATACGTGATCCAGGAGTTCCCCTGTCCTCTGAATTGGGTTCAAAATTACAAGGCTACGGAGTTGACTACTGGTAGTCACAAACCCAAAAATTGGGTCTGTTTTTCAACTACGGTTGGTTTTAAAATAAAATAAAATCAATCAAGGACATGTGATAATTAAAAACATACGGAATTCGAAAATTGTAGTCGTCGTAGTAGTAAGTCGTAAACTCAAAAAATTAGGTCGGCTGTTCAACGACGGTTATTAAATAAAATTATAAAGCTGGTACAATAAGTAGACCAGAATGGCTTTATCATGCTAAGTGCCGTAAGCAGAGTGTTAATTTATTAATGCAGGTAATATATATAATTGGAAATCAGACACAAAAACGCACTTTCTCTGTATAAACATACTTTTATTTTTTTGCAGATTTGGATTTTTGAACAATATAGGAGATCGATCCAAAATTTGAACCCCTTAATGCTAATTTTATTTTTTGAGTATGCGCCATATCTCCAGAACTTTATAGATGAATGAAAAAATTCTGCACTCAATTATAAAATTCATTTATCCAAATTAAAAAATATTTACTATTTTATCCAGTAATAGTCGGAAAATATTTTGAAAAGGTAATTTATTTTTTTCATTATTTTAAAAAATCTGTTTTTAAATGGCAAAATACAAAATATGAGCGAAATCGGTCGAATAGTTCCTGAGAAATCGACTTCTAGAGAAAAAAAACTTTTTAATTAACTTTGAGATTAATTAATTAGCATAATTGAGGTCACCCTCTCAAACGTTTTAAGTTTGAGTCTAGAAAGCGAAGATCCTGTCATTAGATCAAAGGTTACTCAGGATGTTCCGTTTTTTATTTCGCTCCTATAGAAATACCACCTATCTACTACACCTACAAAAATACCTTTATCTTTCTGGAAATTTTTAAATCTTTCAAATTGTTTGAAAGTTACATAATTCTTGTTCGCTTAAGATGTGGTATCTAAGCTGCAATTATTTACAAATTTTTACATTTCCATATATTTATAAACTATAATATAAGAACGAAAAATAGTTTTCAAATAAAAAATATCTTAAATAAATAAGTTTACTAGATTTTGTTTTGTTATAAACTAAAAAAAAAATGGATTCCATCGGTGATAAAAATGAAAGCATCTTTTGTTTAATACTGATAAATCTAATTTAGTATGAATTCAGATAACAAAGTACAAGTGTTATGATTAAAAAAAAGAATACAAGGTTGCAGGTAGAAAAACTAGTAATTTCCAATTATTATCTCAATGCTCGTCATTGAAGTTTGCTTTGACTGATAAAACCATAAAAAAATTTGTCATGGTTTTTAATTCTTGCTCAATTTAGATAAATGAAAATTACACGATTAATTACGTATAGATTGAATCACGTGAATATAAGTTTCTACAGCTTATATTGATATGTAAGAAATTAATGAAAAATTACAATGGTTTCATTATAATCATGTACGTACATTAAATAATGAAAAATATATAAATAAATACTGCAATAATAAGTGTAATTTATAACTTTTGTGACCGCATTATATGAATTTTATATATTCTAAAATCGGAATCCTAATGGTTCGAAAGGCACACTTTAAATATGCTATTAACTTTCACGGGAAAATTTTTGTCCCTGTAATATTATGTGAAAATAATTTTGGGACAGAGATTGATTTATGGAAAAATATTAGTTTAACTTTTTACCTAAAATTAATCTGATTTTTAAACCATTTTTTCTACAGGAAGGTCAGCCGAATTTTCAAAAGTGTATTTACTGTAAAGAATTGTCCAGATAAATAACCGCATTTCTAAATAATTTTATCATGAAATATCGAATGAATCATGTTGAATGAACTGCATTAGCCGTGGTGGTTGAGAGAATAGAGCATTCGCCTTCCAAAGGGGTGAACCGGGTTCGAATCCCAGCGATGGCTAGTCGATACGAATTCCGCACCTGGCTTGCACCGACCACAGTGGTGACGTAAAATATTCTCGGTGGTAGACCGATCATAGGTTAGAGTCTCATTGCAATCAGGCTAACCGTGGGAGGTTTTCATGCTTTTCCTCTCCATTTAACGCAAATATGTGGGTTAATTCCATCAAAAAGTCCCCCAGGAAGGCAAATTCGCCACAATACGTGATCCAGGAAATTCTCTTGTCTTATAGATTGGGTTCTGGGCTACGGAGTTCAACATTGGTAGTCGTAAATCCCAAATTGGGTCGGCTGTTCAATGACGATTATAAAATGATCCACGTTTGAAGTGGTTTGATCAAGCTTGTGGATCACTTGTTTTTCTTTAGCCAAGCGATATTACCTATGGCTATTTTTCACTCGGGTGTGATTCTTGGCTCCAACTCAGTGTTGTTTTGAGAATTTGTCTGTTTTGTCTTCCTTTTTCTCTTCCGTTTGTTTCAAAAAAAAAAAAATGATTTTCCATTAATTATTGTTAATTCAGGAAACAAGTTTTAAAGGAAATGAAAGATTCCATTGTTATTGCGTATTTTATTTTGTGAAACAAAAATAAAAATAAAAAAAAAGAAGAAGAAGAAAAACGTAAAAAATATAATAATAATTTTATAAATGATATCGATTTCAGTCAATATTTTTTTCTCCTTGTTCTTTCCTTCTTTCTTTTTCATATTTTTTCTTTTTCATTCTTTTTCTTAATATCAAGGTTTTTATAGTTCTGTATTTTTAATGGAGCACTACAATAAAAAAAATGTTCATGGATTTAATTAGATATAAAACTGATTTATAAATTAAGTTCTGAAAATTAAAATGTTCTTACACAATAACTTACTAATTAATGAAACATAATGGATGCAAACAATTTTGTACCCAAATTAACACATTAAGCAATAAATACAAAAAAAGGTTAAACTAAATTAATTTTTGTTACAGAAAGTTATGTATACACAGCATACTGTTTTCAAATTGTAAAAACTGAGAAAAAATTTATAATTTTAAAACAAATTATGAAAGAAAAAATGAGTTCGCCTCAATAAACTTTATGAGAAGATATATTAAAAATGATAAAAATCACAATTTCCTTATCACTAGATAATTTTTTTATTAGCAGTGGAATAGTTTTTTGAAATTGTGATCGATTTTCATAAATATGCTAAAACATCCTTTCTTTCTTTTCTTTTCTTTTTTTGTAAAATCATAATAGCGACATAAGACGCTTTTTTTAAAATTTTAAATGAAACATGTAAGAAATGGCAGTGCAACTTTATAAGAATAGTTCTTATTTAATTGTGAAGTCGAAACGAAACGTTCAATAAGATTGAAAGTAAAATTATTTGAATAAATTTTTACCAAACCAGAATAAATATGATAAGCTCATCTAAAGAATTTTTTGATCAAATTAACCTTAAATTTTTTCTATTAATCGAGTTTAGCATTTGTTTATAATTGAACTCTATACAGTTATTGATTATTATTATTTTCGTTTAATTTTCTAGGAGAAAACATTTTAATTAGTAAGTTCATCTTACATGAACAATTCCTCGATTTCAGATTTAATGACGTGAAAAATCTAAACTTATTTATTAAAAAAAAATAAAATAAAAAAAATTAAAAAAACAGTTGATGTTTCTTTATTTAAATGTGGAAGGAAACGCTCTCAGCAAAAAACATCTGTCATGCTCAACAGAAAACAATTTTAACAGTGGAAACACTGCAGCTGGTAATTTTGAGTTAATTTTGAAACCGGAAGGCAGTCATAGTAATGAAAAATGTTGAGTGACTTATGACTTAGCAGTTATATTAAATGTGTAGCTTTTTATAGTTAGTTTCTTTTAATATTAAATGAGTAGTTAAAGTTTTTTTTACCGAGAACGAACGAATCAAAGTTTGTTGTCTTTAGAGAATCCACGGGGGGGGGGGGGGGCGATNCATTCATATAGGTGACGATTCTGGAGCAACAGAAAATACGTAATTTTGTTAGTACAACTATTGTCCCAAGGGATAACTAAGAAATTGATAGCTGAACAGAATCATGAATACAATTTAAGATATTAGTTTTATTGTTTGCTTTAGTTTATACCATTTAACATTCTAGGCTTGGAAGAAGCGTTGTGTTTCCATCCAGACAGATGAATTTGTGAATGACCCTAAGAATCCTTGTCTGATGCTGAGTCTGTATAGTGCAGAGAGTGGAACAGCAAGAAAACACGGGGCTACCTTCTGGAAGTCCATATCCTGCCACAAGGCTGCTGTGTATCGAAGTACCTCCCGTTCACACAAATACGCTTTCACTCTTTCCGACGATAACAAAGTCATCATTCATTTAGCTGCAGATAGTGAGACAAGCAGTCAAGAGTGGATGGCAGCCATCAGATCAATCCTGTGGCCACCCAGTCCTGTTCTGCAACTGGAAAAAAGTTAGTTTTACTTGTAGTCAGGGCCGGATTAACCTGTGGGCACACTAGGCACGTGCCTAGGGCCTACGAAAAACTTGGGAGAAAAAAATTTGTTGACAAGAATAATTTAGCTTTAAAAACAACAAGTGTATTCTGCACAAAAGTATGAAGATACATTGCAGATAAAGTTCGATAAACAAATTTGTAAATTAAAATCCATATTAATAAAAATGTTAAAAAAAATATGCAAGAAAATTTTAGCATATATTTTGAAAAGAGGGGAGGGCCCAAAAACGGCTATGCCTAGGGCCTACAAAAGGTATAATCCGGCTCTGCTTGTAGTACTAAAATTTGTCATCCCTCTCCCCGAATGCAGTTTGCCGGGAATGGATAGGAGGGAAGAGAAATTGAAACATTGTTTGCATGTTCTGTTTCTGTCAAATATGGAGGATAATTCTAGGAAAGGTTTAAATTGTATAACTTAATATAAATTCGGAAATTTTCACCTAACCATCAAACACACTTGGCATTCCTTTAATAACCACCATAATGATAGATTTCCCGTTAAGAATGAAATAAAAGAACAATACACATTTTTAGGATTTCAAATTACTATATAAACTGGGATAATATACCAGTGCAATCGAAAGACTGTGAATCACTACTGATGAGCCCCCAAAACTGCGAATTCTGTTTAGTTGACGGAGAAAACAAGGAGAAGTTGAACAGTGTTTAGTAAAAACCGAAACAAGATTCATAATGAAATTAAACTTTTTTTTCCAGTGCCTATCTAGAGTTTTTTTTTCTTCGCTTAAATATTTATAATCTGTATACTGTGTTTACTTCAGTTTCCACCAATGATCAAAAATAACTAAACAATCTATTAATTATCAAATTAACTGGAATATTAACTGCCCCCACCTTACAAAGGTATAGTTTCAGAAGAATATCGAAGAAACGAAGATATTGTTCCAAAGCATTTTATTGATTGAACTTTTCTTAATAGCTTCTTATTAACGTAAAGTTTTTTCTCGTGATTGGGGACAGTTATATTTTCATCCATCCTGTGCTTTAAAATTGTATGAATGCTTTTTTTTGTTAATATAGAAAGGCGAATTTCAGAAAACTAAAGGGATTGAGAGCATATTAAATTCTGATAAATGTAAATATCAACTGATTTTAAAGCGAAATATATTAATTTTAAACTCCTTTTTTCTAAATCTTGCACAGGTAATTAATTAATATTATTAGTCATTCATTGATATGAGTAATTCAGATTAAAAATAATGAAAAGAACCCTTGTTAAGGATGTTTTCCAGATGATACGTGAGAAATAAACCGTAATAATAAACCGTGATAATTAACCATAAAGTGTGTAAATCGCTGCTTTCTAGTTGGCAGGTTTTATATTAAAAAAATCTCATTCAAAACTAGAAATAGTAAAATACTTTCTTGCTCTTCCATAATTGTACTCTCAACATTTGCTGTGAATAATTGCTATATTTTTTTTTGCTTTTTGTTTTTAGTGCTGTATGGAAAACAGTTTGAAATCTCAATAGTTGACAACGAATTTTCATTTCGAGCTGGATTGTTAGGAATGTACGGCTATTTGACAATCACGGGGAAAAAACTAATTCTTGTCCATTCACAACAAGGATATGTTATCCAGGAATGGTACTTGAACACGGTGGATAAATTTGAATTGATATCTCAGCCCAAAATAGAAGACGCTCACAAAGTACTGTGTATGACAACTTGTAGGTAGGTACAGAAAATATTTTGTATTTTTATTGAATATATGGCTCTTGTAAAAAGCTATTATATGCAGCTGGACATCTGCAACAAAATCTTTTCACCTGGAAGTTATAAAATCAGATACAGATTTCATCGGTAGGGCGAGAAAACTAAAAGTTTGCTTGTTTCTTTTGTATTTGCGTAGCAGCTGCATAATGGGCTATTATATAACAGTTGTTGAACAGCCGACCCAATTTTTGGGTTTACGACTACTGATGTTCAGCTCCGTAGCCTTATAATTTTGAACCCAATCCAGAAGACAAGGGAACTCCTGAATCAAGTATTGGGAGAAATTTGTCTTCTTGGAGGACTTTTTGCGTTACATGGAGAGGAAAATCACGAAAATATCCCACGGCTAGCCAGACGGCAAAGGGCTCTAATCCATGATCAGTCTACCACTGAGGATATTTTACATCAGCGCTATGTTCGATGCAAGCCGGATGCGGAATTCGTATCGACAGGGATTGGAACCCGGTTCACCTTATTTGGAAGGTGAACGCTCTATCCCCTGAGCCATCACGGCTCATAATGGGCTATTAACCAAAATCTAAGAAACTTGGAGCCGTGTAGCTCAGGGGAGGGAGCACTCGCCTCCCAACTAGGTTACCCAGGTTCGAATCTCAGCGATGGCTTTTCGATGTGAATTTTGCACCTGGCTCACACCGACCGCAGTGCTGACGTAAAATATCCTCAGTGGTTGGTGTATCACGGTTTAGAGTGCCCTTACCGTCAAGCTAACCACTAGAGGATTTCGTTGTTTTCCTCACCATGTAACACAAATGCGGGTTAGTTCCATCAAAAAGTCCTCAAAGGCAAATTTTCCTCATTACTTAATCCAGGACTTCCCTTGTCTTATGTATGTTCAAAATTACAAGGTTATGGAATTGAACCGTAACTGGAAATCGGGTCGGCTGTTTAACGACGGTTATAAAATTAAATAAAATTTAAGAAATATCCCTGAGATATATTCAAAGACATGCCATCACAGTTTCGATCTTTTGCGGAGGGGAAGGCTCCCCGCTTTGGGAGCCCGATGAACTGCGCTTAAAGTCGAGCACTTTACGGTAGAACAGTTTAACGAGGATTGATGCTGCGCTCCCTTCACAAGCTGATTAAAGTGTTCACTCATTCGATCACTGACCACAGCCATTGACTTTGGTCTTATGTGTCTTACGATCAGTCCACTGTAGGACCGTGAACCTTTTCACCTTTTGAAATTATGAAAGAAGTTGCTTTTTCAGTTCGAGAAAGTAGGTTTAAAATGTTTTATGGGCAGGACAAGTGTTTACCTCACTGTTACATCACTTACTTTTTACTATTTTTAAATATCTTTTATATACTTTATATGCAGAGTGTGCAAATATATATTCCGAGCAAAGATGAGGCCTTTATGAGAGAAATACTTAGCTATTGGTATTAAGCTCAGTTAACAGGTAATTTAGTTACGGCACAAAATGAAGATTTGAACAGTTTTCCATTACTGTTTCGTCCTTTTGCTAACCAGCATCCAGCATAAACTTAGGCTGATCCTTACATACTACATTTTTTGTTTTTACCTAATTGTGTATATTCTTATACGTATACTTACTGTAGTTGTAAATAATTTCGTAATCCAAAAATGTTTCTATTATTAATTTTATAATGAAGAAAAAGGAAGATAAAAAAATTCCCTTATTTTAATCTTGAATATTACTTTGACGCTTTAAAGACTATGAAATGAATAATTTTTTTATGAAATAATTGATTTTTAATTTTTGGTTTCAGTGATAGTTCTACAGGTAAAGGTGAAATATTGATGTACTGTCCAGAGGCAGTTGCCATGCTTCAGTCCATTGCGTCAACAATTCATCAGATTTTGACTGTGCACATCGAACAAAAAGGTGGTAAATATGATAAGGAGTTAGCAGAAATAGCAGGCTGGTTAATTCCAGCCACTTCACAAGATGGAGAAGGTCCTGAAGATTATTACAAAGTTCCACCAAGACAGGTAACAAATCAAACTATTCTAATGTTTCCTTTACAATTTTTTTTTCCTGAGTTCAGAACCTGCGAAAGTTTAGAACTTTCTTTCTCTCTGTACCTTTTATATAGAATGTCTTATGAGTATTGAAATGGTAAAATATCTCCAAAAAAATACGCATGTGATCAAAAATTTTTTTTTCCAATGCCCACCAGGGGAATGACCTTTTGTCAATATAGGCATCTGATCGGTAGATATGTTGGTCACTCTTTCAGGGGCCCCATATTAGGTGGGTCAACGTTGCTCCCACATTAAGGACAGTTAGTACAGTGAATGAAAGAACATCCATGCCTTGCCCGGAATTCGAACCCAGAACCTTTCTGATGCAAGGCCAGTTCCTTGACCCTTACACAGTGCGATTGGCAAAAAATCTAAAAATGCATAGGTACAATATTTTTTTAAAGATGCAAACAATGGTACCAAACTTGCACTTCTACCTAATCCAGTGATTAACCTCATTTTTTTTTATTGCAAGTTTGGATTTTTTACAAAAAGTAACCCATTTTGACCTGTAGGGTTTTGCATTATGATTCAATGATGGCGCGGAATTTCCGAAGTGAAAGGAGGGTACACATTGTTTAAAATGAAGATATCTTGAAAAATGAGTGCATGATCGAAAAAAAAATTGATATTTGATATTTTCAGAAAATCCGTCTATTGGTAGCAAACTCGACCAGTGCCCTAGCTTCTGAGTATGAGGTGATTCCCGAGTGGCAGATCCGAGTTTAGGGGTTTAGTTTGGTGCCATAGAATGCGTTTTTTGAAATATATTTTTTAATACATGTATTTTAAAATTTTTGAACCAAATTTTTCGGACATCTTAAATATTACTTTGTATGGTAGGAAAGCAACTAGTTTCATTGATGAAAAATTATAATCAGAATTGTATCTTCAAATTTGAGGACTCGTTGCAGAGTTGAATAAATGAATGACGACATTTTAAATGAAATGACTAAATTTTTAATATATTTATTCAAAATGTATTTTTGTGTATATTACTATATAGCCACATACTCAGCTTTATCTAAGAAAAGATCTCGGAATTTTTCTTTTTTGTCCGTGCATTTAATTTTGATAACGCTGAACTGTGACCATTAATTAACTTTTTTTCACGTGATTTATCTACGTAGTAAGTACACACTTAAGTATGTAATGTTTTACCTTTTGTGTAACTGCATTTGCTGCTATGATTATACAAGGGATACCCATGCATTATAAAGTGACTATGTGCGGTAAGATGAGACCACTTACTTCGTCACCAGGTTGAATACTGCAAATTAGTGTTTTTTTCTTACCAAGTTGTAGAGTATCATCGCGTGGAAGAAAAATCTTGAAACGTGCAAATGTTTGTTCGTGATTTCCAACGCTATGATTTTACGAACGATGTTAGAAAAAAAATGGTTATCACGAGATACTTTCATTTTGGAAATAAAAGGCAAATGGATGACTGAACACCGAAAGTAAACTTTATAGCTTTTTATTTTAAATAAATAGTTTTTATTATCTATTTTTATAGACTGAACATCGAAATTAAACCAAATAAAAATTATGTAGTTTTTTTCCCAATTTAAATCGTTTCGTCTCGTCACAGGGTAGAAAATCGCAAATATTATCTATATATATTAAACTATCTAAATTAATGGATATTATTATAAATAAAAGCCTGTAGAAAATTTAATATTTGACCTTATTTATTTTTTTAGGTCAAAAGCCTCTTAGACATACCTAATTTCATCTTTAACCAACCTTTAATTCCTTCAACAACAGTTTCTTACTGCTCAGATGAGAGCATAGAATCGAAATCCTTCGAAACTGCAAAAACCAATGTTACAAGAGCATCACAGGATTCAGGAATATCATCCGGAAATACTTCTGAAGATGTACTTAACTGCAGTTCAGCTTCCTTTTTAGTGGGTGGAGGACAATTCCCAGGAAAATCATCGGACAGCGAATTATCAGATTCGTATACACCCCCACGTTCGCCAATTTCGGGAAAGAGAAGAGCTCTGCAACATTGAGGTCCCATGATTAATAACAATAACATTGCCATTAGGCATCGACTGCCGTTATTTTTGGAAAACAGACTATGTAAAGAAAATTAGTTGTACATATATTATAAAGTTTTAATGTTCATATAATGCACGCACTCATTCACAATGTTCTTTTAGAATTGGCTTATGATTGCCAAAATTAAGCCTAGAAGTTTGTGTTAAAGCTGAAAATGTGTTATTATGAGCATTGAAGAAATTAAATATTTATGTGTAAACACGGAATGTTCCATTGCACTTTGCAAATAAAACGCAATCAAAAAGTTTTCGTTTCGAGCACCATTGCAGTGTATGTGCAAATGAGCATGTCGTCGTAGAAGGTGTGAGAGCATCAATTTCTAGGCATGGAATTGTGGCATTGAAATATCCGGGGAAAATGCTGAAGCGTTAGCGATAATCGTGTATTAACTAAATGAGTCCAAACAGGATCATCGTGTTTTTTTTTCTTTCATTCTTTCTTTATTGCCAGTTGAAAATTGGTTAATAATCATCAAGCAATGAATAATATCTCCTCCAATGGGATACAGAATTGCGAATTGACAAAGAGATTACGACGTGCAGTTAAAGTAAAGCGTCAGAGAAAACTGCAAAATAAGATGATTCTTCATAATGCACGTCCCAATATCGCATAAGCTGAAACACTGAAGTCGCACATACTAATGCAGGAGATACGCCGTCACCCACCCTACATTCCTGATCTCTCTTCACGAGATTACCACCTCAGCAGACTCTTAAGAAATGTCTTGAAAAAGAAATATTGCAGGCAGTTTAAAACTTCTTCAAGCAGCACAAAAGGAAGTTCCATGACACGTGTCTATACATGCAGCTAAAGAGGTGGAATGATTGCTGAAATGCTTAGGATTATTTTGCATGGCTGGCTCAACTAATATGAACTGCTCACAGATTGAATCGAGACTTTTGAAACATTTTGATTACTCCTTATATGTTTGTTAAAATAGTGTCTTATATATGCTATCTTGGGAGAGACTCAGAACATTTTTATTTTTAACTTAGTGCTCCTATTTTATACCTATGATTTATAAGAGTTTTGTAATTATTCATTGATGTTGTTAAGATTTATAAAAACAACTACTTATATATCTTGTGTGAGTAATTGTTTTTCAGCTGACACAGAAATACATCGATATATATATATATATATATATATCGATTTAAAAACTGTAGCGTCGATCTTTTAAATTTATGATAAGAAGATTAAAATAGCCNTATATATGATAAAAATACAAGGAAAACAAGGGAAAAAATATTTCTTTAAAAAATAACGAATAAAATTTTAAAAAAACCAAACAGGAAAACAAAACAGCGAAAATATATAGTATTCTCATCGGCTCATCCGATTATATCTGCAAAATAGTTTTTTCTAATATTGTGTTAATATAACCAAAGCAAATTGTATCAATATAATATAGTGATGAGCATTAAAAAAACGAAGAAGAAAGATAGAAATCGATTCGAAAATAAAACATATCAAGCAGAAACATCCTTAACAGAGTAGAATATTCCTTGTAAGTGTTGGAGTTGGATAAGTGTTTAGATCATGTACCTCACTCAACAATGGAAATCAAATATTCTATAACATTTCTTTGACCTTATTAAAGCCTATATAACTAATATACCTGCATCTAACTTAATAAGGGAATTTCGACTTACGGATGGGATGATGATCTGTAAGTTGCTAAGGGCCAAAGTTTACCGAAAAGAAACGGAACAAAAACTTCCTCGTCAAATTAAAGTCGAGTCCGTGACAAAATGTACTTATTTAGCGGAATCGCAACAATATTGGAAAATCATCTGTTTTCTTGTTTTTAAAATTAATCTTGCCTATTTAAAAGTACATGTTATATGCAAAAAAAAAGGGCCATTAAATACTTATGCATTTTGGAAAATAATTAGAATTTGAAAACTATGATATCTGCTCTTGGCATTTTTATCAAATAAACAGTTATTTTTTAGCTGATAATACGCAAGTTTTTTTGCTTAAAAATTATTTCTAGTTACAAATTTTGGTAACGAGCTTAAAATACGGTTATATTTTCATGTTTAAAGAACTGAACCAGTTAACAATTCGAGCAGCTTAGACATAGTTTTTTGCCTGTGATTTGAAGGGGGAAAATGTGACTAGATACTGTTACTGTGGGAACAAAGAAACTTCTTCAACTGCTTACCAGCTATCTAATTTTTAATTATAGCGACATTCTACCATCGTTTAAACAAAAATAAAGTTGAACATAGCATATTGACAATAGAAAGAAAATAACAATAATCAAACAGCAAGCGCAAACAACCAACACAAAGCAGGAAAGACAGATTTGAGAGTTATTTCGCTATTAGTGGCCTTCCTTTGTATTTGTAACCCCGACTTTTCCCAATTTTGAGTAAGCAATTAAGTTATTACCGAAACATTTTCAAAAATAACGAACATTCAACTTTATTATTTATCTATATTTAAACAAAAATTTATTCTCACGCACCAATATAAAATCCTATCCCATCTGCAAGTACTGTCCTCATTTGAAACTAACTCCAGACTATGTTTTTGACTGCCAGGCCATTATCGGCTCCCTTTTTCAACTTGGAGCACCCCCATCGAAATTCTCCATAGCCACCGATCTCCAAAACTTGCAAATCTTGTTATCAAGTCTTTTGGAGGACTCTAATCTTTGCACTAGCACTGTATGCATAGACAGGACAACAACAATAAACAAAAATTTTACCAGTTTGATAATCATTCTTTTAAAAAACAGTTCCTTCTCAGGGAAAAAAAAAGAAAAATAGAACAAATGTTTTGTTATTAGGATTCATTTTTCCGAAAGTTGTTAGCTCTGCCACCAATAATATATTCATAATATGAATACTTAGATTTGGATCTGTTGGGAACGCTATACCTTGGGAAAAACTTTTCATCGCAAATTCTGTTTCACCACCAGAACTGATTTAAAAAATAGAGAAAGTGACTTTAGGCAAACTTAGAGTAAGTCACGCTGAAAAAAAATTCTGTTTCAATTGCTGAAAAAAAAATTAAAAATCAAAATGTAACTTAATTATTGAATATAAATTAATGAGAAATAATTACAGTATAGTCTATGAATCGATACAGATAGTAACACTTATTTAAATTCAGTTATCTTGAATGAAATCCTTCCTAAAGTTTATTTCAACATTGATCAAGATAATTTTTTCATATGCATATTTGGAGCGTGAATATACCGAAATAGATACTTTTAACGATATTTACATTAAAGATGACCAGTGCATCTAATAGATAGGCAACTACTGATTAGATAATTCTAAGATATTTTAATAATACATTTCTTATGAAAATCAACTATTAATGGCAGTTACGTCTTTCATTTCATTTCATCCATAACATTATTGATTTAGATAGCGATTTGCTATCTAAAATTTATCCCCCCCGCACTGTAAATATGTTTAGAAAAGTTGTTATCAGATCTCGCAACATTGTTAAGAGCCTTGCTCCAGACAAGTTGCAATAAAAATGGTTGCGAGTTTTAGTCATTAAACTCGCAACCATGTAGGAAATAAAACATTTTTAACCTTCATTATGTAAGTACTAAGTTATGTAATGCATTTTTTTGGTTTAAGTTTTTAGACATCATGTGCAAGTGTATCATCTCAGTGTAAATCAGCACTTCAAACATAAATAACTTGTTTGCTGATAAAAACTGATGAGTCAAGATACATTTGTACATAAAATTTTTTTTTTTTTTTTGATTTGATGTTTGGATTTTCTTGTACAACTTATTAATTCAAGAAATTAAATTTGGCAAACTTATTAATTCAAAAAACTAAATTTAAATATTCTTATTGATTTGTAGAAAAAATTGCTCGCAGACTATTTGTTTTACGAAGTCCGGAAATATTTTTTCCGACTAAATGTACTTTTGCTGAGAAAAAACGCATTTTTTCTGAACAAACATAACCTTTTTTTTCCCCAACGGATGTGGATTCTTGGATCCAAAAACACCATTCGGAAGTTTGAGTGTTAATATCGCTTGTTGCGTATTTTGCATTATCGGGAGAGCTTTTTAGTCGAATAGATTTTTTTTTTGTACTCAATTATAAAAATCGTTTATCTACTTATGTAATTTTACACCACAAAATCTGAAACTGAAATAGAAACTGTCGAATAATTCTTAAGCCGTAAGATTTAAAAATTAGTCCATTTTTGAATTTTTGTTTATCAAAAATTATACGACTTATTTTTTTCAAGTTTTGCATTTTGTTATTAAAAATTATACTGCTTGAAATTTTGTATGACTATATGCCATACAACTGAAAATTTTTTCGACTATTATAAAATAAAATGAAAAATAATTGCAATAAACTATATTTTTCTTGAAATATTTTTGGATAAACAAATTTTATAATTGTGTGCAAAAATGTTCTGATTCTCTTAAAGACTTCTCCAAACATGGCAAAATATGCGAAAAGTGAAATTAACTTTAAAGGGTCTAAATTTTCGACATACTCTTGACCAAATTCTATGGACTATATTTTCAAGATTGCGACAACACCCTTATAATGGGACTGGGATGGCCTGGTAGGTAGGGCGTTGGACTAGCGTTCGTGAGAACGGGAGTTCGAATCAAGCCGGCAAAAAATCCCATGTTTAAAATGGTGACTGGTGCACGTTAAATCTATTGAGGTCACAAAGTCCTTCAAGTTCCCATAACAAATCAATACCTCGGGGGGGGGGGTATTGATCCAGGAGCTCCCTTGTCTTCTGAATTAGGTTCAAAACTACAAGGCTACAGAGTTGAACATTGGTAATCGTGGACTCAAATTTGGGTCGGCTGTTCAACGACAGTTACAAAAATAAACCCCTTCTAATGGAGCCGTGGTGGCTCAGGGGAAAGAGCACTTCCCTCTCATTGATGTACTCTTGGTTCGAATCCTAGCGATGGCTGGATGATACGAATTCCGCACCCGGCTCGCATCGACCCCAGTAAATTAAATATGCTTAGTGGATTTTCCTCTCAATGTAACGCAAATGCAGGTTAGTTGCATCAAAAATTTCTTTCACGAAGGCAAATCTCTACCGATTGTTGATCCATGAGTTCCCTTGTCTTCTGGATCGTGTTCAAAATTACAAGGGTACGGAGTTGAACATTGGTAGTCGTAAACTCAAAATTAGGTCGGCTGTTCAACGTATATTTAATGCCACCATGCCCTTGAACCATTAAATCCTCCTTACGTGAAAATCTAATCATAAAATCAAAAGTTATTCAGAGTGTACGCTTTGTTATTTTGCTCTCTGTACACTGAATGTACACCAAAAAGGTTTTTCATTGAATGCGACTTAGAAATTTACTTAAATTGAAACACAAAATATGATTTACAACAAAATTATTTGCGAAGAAGTCTCTTTAATTAATTTTACATGATATTAATATCAAATGAATTTTTTTTAATAATATTTTTTTAATTCGTTTAAATATTTTTAGCGATATTGCGAAACTTGCAAAAATAAACATAAAGAGACTTTAACTTACACCACTTTCCTGACTTAACTATTAGAGCCATTTTCTACTTAACTGAGAAAAGACGCGGAAAAAATTTTATAAGTTAAAGTACTCATTATAAGTTTTATAACTTAAAGTACTCATTAATTAGTATAATTAGAGTTAGCACCACCATTAGTGATTCAGGTTCAAAAATGAAAATCTGATCTTTTTAGACGTACTGCAATGCGCAAAAAAAAAAAGAAAAAAAAAAAGACTAATGATCGGATTTTCACGTTCTAGGACCCAATCTTAATGGTTTAAGGGGTCACCTCAAAAATGTTAATTAATTAGTGCAGACGATATTTTAAGTTACGAAATCAGACACAAAGACGTACTTTCTTTGAATAAACATAGCTTTTTCTTCGTCGGATTCAGATTTCTGATTCCCAAGGTATAGGGGTAGCCGCAATCTGGAAAATACGGTCCTCATAGTTTGGTCAGGAGAACGATCCAAAGTTTGGACCCCTTAATGTTAATTTCACTTTTTGCGTATTTCACCATATCTCGAGAACTTTTTAAGCGATTTGAAAATTTCTTGCACACAATTATAAAATTCGTTTATCTAATAATAGTCGAAAATGTTTTGAATAGTATGTTATAAAATTTTTTACGTCATTTTAAAATATGAAATCTTACATGGCAAAATACAAAATTCGAGGGAAATCGGTTGAATAGTTTCCGAGAAATCAAAATTTAAGACTTTTTTAAAATTCGATTTCTCAGTAACTATTCAATCGATTTCACTCAAATTTTGTATTTTGCCATGAAGTATTATTCCATTTTTCATATTGTTCCATTTTCGTGCAACTACTGTAATCAAAAAGTATCCAGAACGCTTCATTTGCAATTTGTGTATTATGGATATCGTCTGCAAATTTTTATCTGACAATTTTGTTAGGATAAAAATTAAATTAAATTTAATTTTTATTCTCTAAAAGTAAATAATCGTTTAACGAGTGAAGAATTTTTATTCTACTGATTTTCTAAAATAGCGAAAGTTGTTACATTAATCTGCATAAATTTTTTTTTTCGCAATTTAATTTCTGCTACAAAACGATTTAGAATAATGCGAAAAGATTTTAAAGACTACTCTTTGTCAAAAGCAACAACATATAGTTGGCAAACAAGTTTAAAGAAGTTAGAGAATCTGACGAAAGTGATCAGCGATCTCTCTCTCTCTGTTAATTTCTATATCATTTAGACTCTGTCAAATATTTTTAAATTAACATTTTATCATTTAAAATTGAGACGCGTCGGTTACTCCAGTTGCTCCATGAATTTCAAATTTGTTCCACAAACAATAATGAGATGTTTTCACAAGAAAACTCCTTTTTAAAACACATTATTATTGATGATAAAACTTGAATATACGCTTTTGACACAAAAACAGCTGAAAAATGCAGTGACCTGCGTTTAAAAGGTGATGCTCAAAAGCAAGGTAATGTTGATTGTTTACCTTGTTGTACGAATTCCTACCGACTAGCCATACAGTCAATAATGATTATTATTTGAATGTTTGGCGGAGTTTGCGTAAAGCAACTAGTTGACAGCAACTTGAAATGTAGAGTAAAAAATAGCATAGGTTTTGCACCATCATAACGAGCTTTCCAACTTCGCGGCTATTCACTAGTTTATGACTAAACATTCAACAAATACGGCTCCAGATGAATCCTATTCTCTTGATATAGCACTACAAGTCTTCTCCTTATTCTCACAGTTGTAATTGCCTCTTCGTGGTCATCGATATGAATGCTTTAGTTCGATGAATTTAATTTCACAAATTTAAGTAAATTCCATTTGATTTAGTTCCATTCCGTACATTTTTTTCATAGTAGTACATATTTGATTTTATTACCGGCATAGGATAGTCGACCGAGGTTGTATATATTTTATTTTATAACTGTCATTGAACAGCCAACCTGACCCAATTTTGAGTTTTCGACTATCCATGTTCAACTCCGTAGTCTGGTAATTTTGAACACAACCCAGAAAACAAGGAAATCCTCGATCAAGTATTAGGAGAAATTTGCCTTCATGGAGGACTTTTTGACGGAAGTAACACGCATTTGTGAAACAGAGCTGAGTAGTAGGTGCGGGCCGGGCGTGAAAATCGTATCGACCAGCCATCGCCGGGATTCGAACCCGGATCAACTGATTGGGAGGCGAGTGATCTATCCCCTGAGCCACTACAGCTGTTAACGAATATTTAGGGTTTTGCTCTTTGAGATTATATTCGATGGAATTATTATTGTATTTATTACTAGAAAAGGACTCAAAATAGGACAGGAACGGAACAGTGAAAATCCGATAACAAACAAACAATAGTTATCTAGAAAGAAAAAAATCGGTGTTAATGACATTAACTGTAGATGATGTCCCGTTTGCTGGTCACAAAAACGAAGGTTCATATTTATATAAGTAATCGTTTTAATGAAAGAGAACTCGATAAAGTTGCTATTTTGAACTTAATTTTTTAAGATAAAGTTACATCACTTAGATGAGTGTGTTGATTTCGCGCATGATAACCATAATTTTAACTTTTGTTTACACAGTAAATTTATCATGTTTTTTTTCCTTTCTGAAAAGATAAAGAATTTTGAAATAAAAACGAAAGTTTTTTCCCTCCCCGTGGTCAATAATTTTGATGATGAGTACCGAGATTAGTAACGGACACTCCCGATTCCGTGATTTTCATCACGTACTTATAACTGGAGGAGCTGGTTATATCGGTTCTGAGATAGTGACTTTACTTCTAAAAGAAGACTTAGAGGTAATTTCTTTAAAATAATGTTCTCATTTAATGTCTTTATTATTAAGGGTACCCTTTTAGATAGAAAAGGGATTTTATTTCATGTGTGTTCACGAACGGAGAATTGTATTGACGTAACTTCCTTATTATTTAACATTTATTGAAATTATTTTGCTTAATAATAGACCAAAGCGGTTGATATAGTGACTTAAGAAATTTTTTAACTGAAATTTTAAAAAAAGTTTCAAAAATGCTTTTTCCAAAAATTTTTTTTTTATAAGTATTTTTTTCTGGGTGTATGCAACTTTAAAACTTGGTAATTGGGTTTAATTGATCACATTTGAAACGAAATAAAAATATCAAAAAATATTTGCTTAAATAACTCAAGGAAAAGTAGTTTTATTATTTACCGTAGTTAAGCAAGGAAGTAGAAAAATTTCTGTTGTGACTGAGACATAACGTTTTCATCGAGACCAAATATAGGTACTAGTTAATATTATATTAGTTTAACACGCTATAAAAAACACTTCGTTTACAGCCTTATTACATTTTTTTATTACGTATTCTACATTTACAGGTATTAAAGTTTTCAGGAAAAAAAAAAAAGAATACAACGAATAATTTTTGATCCAACGTTTGGAATTCCACGTACTGTAGGACTTAATCTTAATGGTTTAAGAGCCTAATCTTAAATATTCTAATTAATTAGTGAAGTCGATATTCTACGTTACAAAATCAAGCGCAAAAAAGCACCTTCTCTGAATAAACATTCGTTTTTTCGACTGATTCGAATTCTGAGCCTTCAAAATATGGATGAGGGGGTGTCGAAGGGGAGGGGGAAAATATTTTCTCAGAAGTTACGGCGGAAGAGCAATCAAAAGTTTTGGAAACTCGGAAGTTAATGTCACTTTTTATGAATTTCGCCATCTCAAAGAAATCGAATTTTTGAATTTTTATTTTTCAAAAACTAAATCACTTCAAATTTGGCTTTTCATCTCTTAAATTTGTGTAGATTAAATTGATGTAAAAATTTTTATATCTTGCAATTCAGAAATTTTTCCGACTATTAGCAAATTAAATAATAATAAAAAAGTAATATTTATCAAGTATTTCTTGCGTGGAATTTTCTATAAAAAACAGGTTTCATTATCGTAGACTATACTTTTCATTTCTTTCTATACTTTTCATTAGCTCCTGAGTCCCGCAGTGGACTGATCGTTAAGACACGGTTCTCAGCAGATCACCGAAGTCAAGCATCACTGGCTACGGTCAGTGTGCGGATGGGTGACCACTTGGATCAGTCTGCGTAGGGACCGAGGGTGTGCGGTATTGGTCCTCGTTAAACTGTGCTACCGTAAAGTGCTCGACTTCGCGCGCAGGTCGTCGGGCTACCGAAGCGGGGGTACCATCCCCTCCGCAGAGGATCAAAATTGTGATGGCACGTCTTCGGATCCTCCTCCGGGATGTTTCCCAGACCGTCGCCAATAGCCCATTGTGCAGCTCTAGTTCGACGTAAATTAACAACAACAACATTAGTTCCAGAAATATGGCCTTCGACCGCTTTCCTATTGGGGCCATATTTTCCACATTGTTGTTACTTCCTATATTTTGAGGGTCAAAAACCCGTCGAAATAAAAATGCATGTTCATAAAAAATACGTTTTTGTGTATGTTAAAATATCCTCAGTAGAAATTAATTAGAACATTTAAAGTTATCCTCTGGAAACAGTAAAAGTGAGTTCAAGTACATGAAAATCTGATCATTAGATCAAAAGTTAATTCAAAGTGTCCGTTTTTTAATTGTTTTTTTTTATAAAAATTGCATTTGAAAACTTGATTCATTACTTTAAACATATTCATGGTGACTTATTCAACTTCTATTTTTACTTGAAATATTTCATAAACTGAGAGCGTCAACTAATGTAACTAGATGTACTAATAAGAGAATACAATTGCAATAAAGTTAATCACGAAAACTAATATTTCCTCTGAAGAAATATGTTTTTTTTCCCGCCGGATTTTTGTTCCTTAAAATTTGGGTATAACCGCAATGATCTTAATATTTTTCTCAAAAAAAGGTAACGTTCCAAATGAATAATTAAAGTATGTTCAAAGAATACAATACTGTGCAAAATATATCTAAACCACAATATATATATATATATATGGTGTAAATATTTTTAATTGTAATTAGTATATGCAATTTCTTTTCAAACAGCTGGTCTAATTATGATTAGTGCAACTGCGTTCTGGCAATGCATGGTGTTTCGTTTTACTACTTTTTCTTACAGAATGTGATTTTTCTGTTCACGTGCAATTTCTTTTTGTAGGCTGTATATGTAACGTCGTCGGAGACGCATAAGTCACATTTAGTCGACTGAAATTATTAGAAAGATGTCTAATTCTATCGAGAGTATATCTATTTCAGTAATTACTCTCTGTAATGACCGAGTCACAATTCTTCCTTTTCTTTATTTTATTCACTTTTACAACTATAACAGGCATAGTTTCTAGCAATGATTAATTTGAGTTCGACGCAGTTAAGTCGATCAAAATTTCGCGACTGCAAATTCTATATTCTATTAGTATTATTCGTTATTTAGGATTTTTGTGCTAAATCACAACAGCTGGATCTGTTGCAAAGCAAACTTAAATAAATGAAATTTCATTTTATAGGTCACGAGTATTACAGTGATATGGTAGGAGTAATTTCTTCAAAACAAAATTCCTCTTTTAAGAGTAAAATGAATCCTATACAATGATTTCTGTTTATTTCGCATTAGAGTATACGCACAGTTGCATGTATAGGGTGTTTGACAATTGACTGCCTCTTAGAAATATGCACGTAAAAAAATGTATGTCTACGTACAACTCCAAACTTTCCTGTTTGTAATTTAGTGGATAAATTGTAATTATATTAGAGAATTGGTTCTTGATTTAATTAAAAAAAGTTCTAAATCTAATTTTAGGCATAATTTAATTTATTCATTTTCTTTGTGCAGGTAACAGTATTCGATCTCTTCAACTTCGGGATTTCATCTCTATTGGCTCATGTCAATAATAAATCACTCCACATCGTCAAAGGAGATATTCGAGATAAGGAAGCTCTTTCCAAAGCTCTCAAAGATGTAGATGCGGTTTTACATTTGGCCGCCATTGTTGGATATCCGGCCTGTGATGAGAATCCTCTCCTTGCCCAAACCACCAATGTCACGGGTACGCAGATATTAGTATCATGTTTGAAACCACATCAAAAATTCGTGTACTCTAGTACAGGCAGTTGCTATGGTGCCATTGAAGGGATCTGCACCGAGGTATGCATATGAATATTTTATTTATTTTAAGGAAGCTTAATGCATGTGCCAGACTAAAATTTAATTTTTTTTTCTGCTATTGCAATATTTAAAATAAAAATGCTTTAATACTCTCGTGACCACTTTTGCGTTACATCAAATCAGGGTGCGTAGCCAGGTATTTCATTAAAAAATAAGCACCTTTTAAGCACTCAAAAAATAGTTTTAATCACTTTCCAAAAAAAAAATCATTATACCTAGGATCTGTGGAGTAACAAAAATTATTTTTTTCTATCCTTTTAAAACTCTTAATTTATAAACATAAAATCGATAAAATTCAAAAACATTATCAAAAACTTTACATAATCATGATGAAATAACTAGTTTCTGATAAATATTGGAGAGAAAATTATAAAAATCATGATTTTTTTGTAATTTGGAATGACAATCGATACGGCAAAAAAAAATCTCTTCCTAAAAGATAAAAAATTAAGCACTTTTTACAAACACTAAATAAAAAAAGCACCTTTAAGGGCTTTTAAAAAACGTAAATCAAAAATAAGCACCCTTAAGCACTTTTTAAAAACGCTACGCACCCTGCAAATACAGGTTTTTTATCTAGATTCTAAAAATAGAACTTTGATTACTTCATTATCATATTTGTACTGCAGTATCAATTAAATATTTTTTCTTAAAACAGTGCATGTTTTAAGGGACTCGAAACAGTCAGTACCTTTAATTTTTTTTTCTTCTCATAATCTCTATCATTTTTGAGATATTAACATTAAAACATTAATTAACAAGTGGTTTCTTTGAGTAACCGTCATACTATAAGCGGACTCCATCCATGTGTTGATAAAGCCGTTCAAAATTTGCTGGAGTACACAAACTTTCTACATTGCATAAACCATAATTGTTACAAGAGAGATTTGGATCATCTTCATTTAATAAGTGTTAAAGCATTCGGGCTGAGTTGAATATGGAGGTTAATAGTGGAAGGTGGAGGTTCAAATAGAACATCTTAGATTTTCAGGAAATTTTATTTTGTTAGTTAACTAATGTTGAATTTGTGAACAGGAAACGCCAATATCCCCTTTAACCCTGTATGGCAGAACAAANTTAGGCATAATTTAATCGATTAATTTTCTTTGTGCAGGTAACAGTATTCGATCTCTTCAACTTCGGGATTTCATCTCTATTGGCTCATGTGAATAATAAATCACTCCACATCGTCAAAGGAGATATTCGAGATAAGGAAGCTCTTTCAAAAGCTCTCAAAGATGTAGACGCGGTTTTACATTTGGCCGCCATTGTTGGATATCCGGCATGTGATGAGAATCCTCTCCTTGCCCAAACCACCAATGTCACGGGTACGCAGATATTAGTATCATGTTTGAAACCACATCAAAAATTGGTATACTCTAGTACAGGCAGTTGCTATGGTGCCATTGAAGGGATCTGCACCGAGGTATGCATATGAATATGTTATTTATTTATTTTAAGGAAGCTTCATGCATGTGCCAGATTAAATTGTAATTTTTTTTTTGCCATAGCAATATTTAAAATAAAAATGCTTTAATACTCTCGTG
Organism: Parasteatoda tepidariorum; assembly: GCF_043381705.1. Taxonomy (NCBI): domain Eukaryota; kingdom Metazoa; phylum Arthropoda; class Arachnida; order Araneae; family Theridiidae; genus Parasteatoda; species Parasteatoda tepidariorum. The sequence continues at coordinate 62,312,030 of NC_092204.1, read as the reverse complement.
ACCCCTTTTGCGTTACATCAAATCAGGGTGCGTAGCCAGATTTTTCATCAAAAAATAAGCACCTTTTAAGCACTCAAAAAATAATTTTAATCACTTTCCAAAAAAAAAAATATATATATACTTAGGATCTGTGCAGTAACAAAAATTATTTTTTCTATCCTTTTAAAACTCTTTATTTATAAACATAAAATCAATAAAATTCAAAAACATTATCAAAAACTTTACATAATCATGATAAAATAACTAGTTTCTGATAAATATCGGAGAGAAAATTATAAAAATCATGATTTTTTTGTAATTTAGAACGACAATCGATACGGCAAAGAAAAAATCTCTTCTTAAAAGATAAAAAATTAAGCACTTTTTACAAACACCAAATAAAAAAAGCACCTTTAAGGACTTTTAAAAAACATAAATCAAAAATAAGCACCTTTAAGCACTTTTTAAAAACGCTACGCATCCTGCAAATACAGGTTTTTATCTAGATTCTAAAAATAGAACTTTGATTACTTCATTATCATATTTGTACTGCAGTATCAATTAAATATTTTTTCTTAAAACAGTGCATGTTTTAAGGGACTCGAAACAGTCAGTACCTTTAATTTTTTTTTCTTCTCATAATCTCTATCATTTTTGAGATATTAACATTAAAACATTAATTAACAAGTGGTTTCTTTGAGTAACCGTCATACTATAAGCGGACTCCATCCATGTGTTGATAAAGCCGTTCAAAATTTGCTGGAGTACACAAACTTTCTACATTGCATAAACCATAATTGTTACAAGAGAGATTTGGATCATCTTCATTTATTAAGTGTTAAAGCATTCGGGCTGAGTTGAATATGGAGGTTAATAGTGGAAGGTGGAGGTTCAAATAGAACATCTTAGATTTTCAGGAAATTTTATTTTGTTAGTTAACTAATGTTGAATTTGTGAACAGGAAACGCCAATATCCCCTTTAACCCTGTATGGCAGAACAAAAGCTGAAGCCGAGGACATTGTTCTAAACAACGGAGGTGTATCTCTGAGATTGGCAACTTTGTTCGGAGTGTCGCCAAGAATACGCTTAGATTTGTTAATCAATGACTTGACAATGAAAGCCCTTAATGATGGAAACTTCAGCCTCTACCAAGGTTGGTTCAGAAGAACGTTTCTACATGTACGGGATGCCGCTAAAGCTTTCCTTTTTGCTCTGGATAACTATAAAGCTATGAGAGGTACGTCTTTGTTTTTTTTCTTTCTCTACTACATTTCAATTTCATTACATTCTACAAATATGCTAATGTTAGATTTGATTTAAATATCCCACTTGTAACAGCAAAGACCAGGGGCGCATTTATGAATTTTTTTTTCTCTTATGGGGTGGAGAATTTAAAAAAAAAAAATTGAAAATTCAGTAATTTTTCTCATACATAGACTTTCAGACTTATATGCATATGAATTGTATAAAACTATAAAAGAATTTGATAAAATGCCTACTACTAATGAAACTCAACTTATGTATTCATAACTATGCAAATTTTAATATGCTATAAATTTAAGGGGTGGCTAAGTTAATGGTACATTATTTTTTTTTATAAATTTCAGTGATCATGATTGCAATATGAGTACAAATTTATCATAGCTTTATATTTTACAGAGTTAGTTCATATTGAACTGATGAAAAAAATTATTGGTATTTTACATCAAAAAAAAGTTTAATGAATATTAATTTTGTATAAATAATATTAAATAGAAGCATGACAAGCGATTTTAAAATATGTCATTTATAGAAACGTTTGAAAATTATAATCTACACCTAGCTAAAAATCAAAAGTAAATACATAGGTGTCATGATATATTAAATAAAAATAATAAATTATAAAATAAATAAAATTATAAAAATTTAGGATAACAACTTTTTTGTTGCTATTTGTTCACCAGTATTCTTTAATTAGAATGTTCAAATTGTAAAAATTGAAGCAATTAATAAAACATTTCAATCAAAAAGTATTTAAACTTTTTTTAATTAGATGTATATTTCAATAGCCAAATAAAATCCCAATATTGCTTTAATCGAAAAAAAATGAAGAATATGTTGATCATTTATTAAAATCGCCCTTTTTTCATTAATGAAATGACAGAAACTCATTTCGTTTTACCAAATGAAAATTCAATTTTCCTAAGGATAAAATTTTAAGCACTTAAAAAAAAAAAAGAAAAAATTTTCTTTTTATCTATCAAGTTTTTATCCATCAGCTCAGTTTAAGACAATTTGTGTAAATTTTTATAAGAAAAAAATCGTTTGAACATGAAAATTCCTTTTATATTTACAGGTATGGCGTTCAATGTTGGTGATGAAACGATGAACATGACAAAACTTAATGCAGCTACACAGATTCAGCGATTTATTCCCAGTTGTGAGATTTCAGTTGGGGAGGGGGAGGACAAAGATCAACGAGATTATGACGTATCCTATGCTAAAATAAAGAAACTGGGTTTCAATTCTACCATTTCGTTAGACCAAGGAATTGCAGAGCTAATAGCCATTTTACCAAATATGTCACAAGCTGAGCTTATGGCAAGCAAGAATGTTTTATGACGGCAAATGCGCAACCACAAAACCTACTGATCGTTTCATCTGGATAATACATCAAATATAATTCATTTTCATGTTTTCGTATCATTAAGAAACTGTAAAAATTTATTTTGTAATAATAAAATCATAAGAAAAATAAAAAGTTTCACATTGAAGCAGAGTTAAACATTTTACAGTGTAACATTTTTACCAAAATAAGTTTTTTATTTGGTTTTGGAATGTCATTCACCAATTATCAAATACTGAGTAATTTTTCAGACTGCCTAAAGAAGAGAATCCAACAATTTAGAAGCATTTAAAAAAATTTTTCCTCAATTGACAGTTTATTTTGGTTTTTCTCGAAAGTGCAGATTTGTAACATACTCCTTTTAACATTGAGCACTTCAATTGATATTTTTGTTACACTTTTAATAGAACCTGCTAATAAAAGCAAATTAAATGGTATGCAGTAAATTAAAGTATAAATGTCAGAAATTTGCTAATATGAGTATCTATGTGGCTCAAAACGTTACCGATAGGAAGACTAAACTCTGTAGTACAGCAGCTGGTGGTCATTCATTCGAGCATTTTTAATTTAGTTTTCAATAAAAAACTTCTTTTAAAAATGTTTTTCTGCCTCTTTTAGTTGTAGCTTCAATTTTTTTCAAGCTGGAACCTTCCTCCGCGTTTTGTTCTTTTTCGTCTGCCCTACATTCTATGGTGAAAGTTGTGTATCATCTCATACAATTCTGACAATTTGTTTCGTTTAACCCTGCTAAGTAAAAGAAAATAAATTAAAATAAGTATATAATAAATGAACAAGAGTATTCTTTGGTAATATTTATTAGTAAATAAGTATCTATTAAAATATGATGCAGTTTGCATCAAAATAAGGAAGTTACATTTGTTCATATAAATCATCAATACATGAAAGATTAAAACCATACAAACGTCTTCTCCATATTAATAACAATTAAATAATTTCTAGAGTTAGCTTTTAACATTTTTAGAGGTCAGTAAAAACACTATTCAGTTGGTTCTAGACAAAAAGCAACCTAATTTTTTAAACACTAGACAGTAAAATAATTTTGCTTGGAATTAATTAAATGGGACAAACTTTTTAACAAACTATATTGGCAAGAAATTACGATTAAATATTATTGAAATGAGCTATACATAAATGTATTCAAATATCTAATATTTGAATGAAGTTAAAGCATTAAATATTAATCATTAAATACAATTTCAATTAGGAAATCTTTTATAGTTTTTTTAAAATCATATTAACACATTCAGTACTAATCAAACATCATAAACAGTTTCTTAACACTTTACGGGATGTAAATTTTGAAACAAAATTCAAATCATGAAAACCATACAAATTGTGTGCAGAATACACGTTTACCTTAAATGATTTGCGTTATCTTAATAATTTTCAAAATTTAACAAGTTAACTATCGTCCTAATTTTCATAATTTCACATGTACTTTTTTAAAAAAATATAAAAAACTGATGCCACAATTATTGGATTTTTAAAATCTAATTGAGTTAAATCAAAATATATTAATAACGAAAGTAGTTATGCTTAGATCTGAAATTCATTTGTCATATTTTTTAAAACTAAAATAGAAATTATCAACTTAGCTTATCACTAATTTCCTCCTACATTTTTCTCACACTACAACTTAGTATTGAACAAATGCAATGTCAGAGGAGAAAGAGTTTAAGTGATTGATTAAAAACTACATAGTTCAAGAGATAAAAACTAGAAAAATTTTTGTTGTTAACATTATTGTAAAAAATTCATAACATACCACCTCTGAAAGAGTTCCTAGTGAAATATCAAGTTTCATTAATAAACTAGTGAATATTTATATTATAATATTTAATCATATTAAATGTAGAATTTATTAACTGCTTGTAATTATGATAAAAACAACGTTTATTTAAATACAGATTAAAATAGAACACATCCAAAACACATTCATTTTCTTACTATAATTATGAAATATTAAAACTTTCATTAAACTTCAATTAACATTGAAACTATCATTACATTACTTTGGAGGTAAACAGAAAAACATTAATGTTTACTGTGTATTCAGTAAAACTACTTTAAATGAATTATTTAGTTTTATAATACTGAACCAGTTTTAATACAGTTGAAAATTTGTCCGTATAAATACTTCAATAAATGTTTTCATTTTATAACAATAACCAATTAAAATGTGCAATGTACTTTCAATTTTAGGACTTTTAAATATTTAATATTATATTTTATCAATTTTTTAATATTAAAATCTAGATAAATATGCAAAATGTAATGCCAATTTCTATGAAAAAGTCTAGTTAAATAATTTATTTGGTGACGTATGAGTGTACTAATGTTTACCAGTGCTACATGATAGCAATTTTTCCACATTAGGCTATTTTAACACACAAAAGTATAGTTGTCCAAAAATTTAAATTAGTATACAATTATTAAATCTTCAGCTTATGTTTCTAGTTATATTTACGAAAGATAAGAAGATTTTTCTGTTTAATTTTCACATCAAAACTAACATATAAATGAAATACAAAAGTATATGTGGTAAAATAGGAAGGGAATAGGTACTAAGAAACTGATTTAACACTTAGAAATTATTGACAAACATAGTTAATAAGATATAAAAATTTATAAAAAGCATGTAAAAAGTTAGATGAATAAAAATAATTTGTAGCACCCAAATATTTATCGTTCAATTTCAAAAACCCTCAGATTACGTAAGTAATGAATATCTTATACATATTTTCAATTTATGTTAGTGCGGTTATGGGGACATAAAAGAAATTTTTAGGAGTCTTATTTAGAATTTTATTGTAATCATTGTAATTTAGTTATAGATATACAGGGGTCTGTCCAGACCGAATTTACTACCATTTAGCGGTACCTTCACAAATTCAACTTCAGGAAAAACGGTAGTTTCACTAACTTAATTTTAGGAAAAACGGTAGTTTCACAAAATACTTTTTCTTAAAATTTTATTTTTGTATTCCTTAAGAAATGATAAATCCATATTCTTGTGTTGGATTTTTAAATATAATTTTTAATTTTTCACAAATTATGTCTAAATTTTCACAAAATAGGTACCTCTCAGAAAAGCCTAGACAGACCCCTGATATATATAAGCAAGCATATTATATATATAAAACTGAATTTAGAGGCACGACAACCCACTGAGGGTCAAGGTCTACCATGGCCACCCCTTGGGCTGTGGAGTGCCAGAGCAGACATTCCAGTTGGATGGTCAGCTAAATGCGGAATCTCCAGAGCTAAGTCTTCAAGCATGCTTGCAACTCATTTTATCAACCCACTAAAGGGATGGAAGGTTGAGTCAATCTTGCCCAGTCTTAAAATAGAAACCAGGACCCGCGGCATGGGAGCGCGAAATATATATTAATCAGAAATATTATCAAGATGTCCTAGCTATTCTTGTAACATCTTATTTTAAACAATTTGTACTTAAAAATGAGGAATACTTAAGAATAAGAATACTTAAAAATGAGGGATTTTAGAAAAAAGCATTTGCTTTTTTATTTTTTTAACAGGCTACATATTTTAATGAAAAAGTATTTAGCTAGATCAGTTTTTATCCTTCAAAATATTCTCCTTTGAAAGAAAAAAAAGAAGCAAAGTGCTTCCTCAACAGTCCGTTGTCAGCAAAGGAAATTAAGGTTTCACCAACCCAATTTCAAAACCAATGGTGTCATGATACTTTAGTCTCATAATAGGAAATGCAATCAACGCTGCATACATGCAATCTATGCTTCCCAGATAAGCTGGTACATGTCGGTTTGAAGCTGGGTTCAAGTTGCTACGGGCAATCAAACACCAGTCCTTTAACTCAGCGCCTTAACCCCTAAGGTCATCAAAGCTCACATAAAATATAAGCATATTAAATAAATAATTCATGTTAGTTAACTCAATCAAAAACTATTCACTTAATAACTTCACCAATTCCACATAAATCTCACTTTAATATTTTGAAGAAGTTTAGGAGTATGAAGGCCAATAAAAAATTTGGTGTATTGCCTCTGTAATATAAATTAACTTTAATATAACTTAAGTGCCCAGAATAAATAATTTGTACACAAAATATATTAAAATGTACACTTTTGAACAAGCTGATACAAAATGGTCAAATATAAAGTATATTTTGGTTACAAAAGCAAGAGTGTAGAAGTTCAATCCTCTAAACATAAAAAGAGTTAATACATTCTGCTACCATATTATATCTTACATACATTTTGATTAAAATTTTTATACAGTGCACTTAAAGTTGGCAAGCTTAAGACACACCTAAATTTTTTACTGTTTTTAATAATGGATAAAATAGTCACATCAAAAACACAGTTAAAATATTAGTATATAATCATGTTATACATTAGTATAGTCAAATCATTAGTATTGACAGTTTTAACCAGTTTTGACATTTTTCATGACAAAAATATAACCTTACAATCAAGTATTTTCCCATATTTTTATTTCTTCAAATAAATATTAAATAACAAATTCAAACTTATATCAAAAATAAAAACACTTAAAAGATTCAATTTACTCTTAGAAAAATTTATATTTGAATCAATATTAAATCAGCTTTGGAGTTTTATTCTTAAAGCTCATATTATGAAAATATTTTGTGAAAACTTCGTTTTTTGCAATAATTATTACAAAATTTATGTTATGCAAGTCACTCTCACATTGCATTAACAGTTACGCGCATTTTTGATCATAATGCCCAAGAAGATACAAATATTTAAAAAAAAAACAAATCTCACTAAATTATGACCTAAGCATAATGCAATAATAATAGCAAAACACCATGAAAAATGAATAGCTGCAGTAAAAATATAATAGAAGAAAATCTATTAATTTAAAGACAAAATTACTTGATTTTATGAGCAACAAATTAACATTTCCGATTTTTCTTTCATAGCTAAAATTGACTTAAGTTAAGATTAAATTTTTAAGTGGATAGTTTGTTTAGTTATACCATTTATTGGTTTTAAAAATATGCAGATGGAAATAAAAGTCAACATGTTTCAAGCACTGAAAAATAGAAATCCTTTCTCAAGACTTGCCAGGCATGAATGCTTTCTTTTTCCTTGTAGATGAGTTGCAAGCCTTCAAAAATAGACTCCTATACACATTTGGCAAGTCTAAAGAATGAGTGCCTATTTTTGAGTACATGTCAACCTTTATAACTATCTGCATATTTTCAAAAATTATTAATATTTTTTAAAAAAAAATCAAGTACTTTAAAACAACACATTTCAACTCAAATGCCATAATTAACTAATAACAACTTAATTGACAAAATAAGAGTTAAACAAAATGTATATGCAGTCATTACCACATATGGTTGGACAAAGGTGAATGGATTTGGATGATAGACATAGACTACAAAACATAGTTGTCATCTTATGTTATAAGAATAAAAACTAATGACTTATTTTTGAAAGATCAACTATCTTTTATAAGATATATGAATTTAAGTAATTAACATTGTTCTGTAATGTAACAAATTAAATTCAAATTAAGTAAAGATATGAAAAGATAAAGAATGATAAGATAAAAAGAAAAAGAATAACAAGTTTAAGAAATACACAACACAAGGAAATAACAGTAGAATTAAAGGTCAAAGAATAAGTGTTTGTAGTGAATATTATTTGGCCATTAGTGAATAATAGCGTTTAAAAATAAAGTTGTATAAAAAAAGGAAAAGCCTTATATACTAATTTAGTGACTAGTTTCACAAAATCACTATAATAATTAGTAATGTAAATAAACATTCCAAGCAACATCTCTATATGTTATTAAGAATACTAGCAAGAACAAGATTCATTTGGTTCATCTTGAGCACAAACTTTGAATGAGTCATTTAATTCTTGTTCAATATCTTTAACTCTGCTCGTGCCAATCAACTGGCGTGCTATGTCCGTAAACATTTCCTCCACTCCTGCTCCAGTTTTACACGAAGTTTTATAGACTCCGCTTACTAAATTATGGCACTGCTCACAGAAATTTTCTATGTCAGCATCTGTAATGGAAGGATCAGAATTTTGACTGAGCAAGTCAATTTTGTTACCACAAAGAAATATTTTGGCACTTTCAGCGTAAGTCACTATGTCTAGCAGGTGTTGGGATAGAATATTGAATGAGTCAGGACTATCAAAACTAAAAACCAATATAGCAGCTTCAGCAAATTTGTAATAGCTGCTAGTAATAGAAGCAACTCTTTCCATTCCACCGGTATCCCATAACTGAAGCTAAAGAATAACAGAAAAAATATAATTAATTAGAATACAGTAGCAAAAGAATAAAAAGACAATATTACTCTTTAAAAATTACAAAATACAATATGCTCTTGACTATACAGTCTAATGCGGCAGATGGCACAATAGCCAGATAGGATAAAGTTCCCAACTGGGGCGTCGGTTTGAAACCCACCCAGTTTCCGATCAATGGGTACCAACTTATCCGGGAAGTAAAGGCAACCTGTGTGCAGTGCGGACCACATTGCCACAATCATGCCATTGGTCTCAAAATTGTAGAGCCTTAACCTCCATGACCCTCCTGGCCCGTTATGGGCCAGGAAATGCTTTACTCTATTAGGATAAAGTTCTACTTCCTATATACTCTTCCATGTAATTAAAAATACAAGCTACACATTTTTAGATAAATGCGAAAAATTATGACTAGGAATAGTCAACATGTACAGCTGACTACTTCAACATTCCTCATTTTTTGATTTCTTCAATTACCGAAGTTTTGTCAAAATATTTTTGAATTAAAAAATCAGTTTTATACAGATTGTATATAAATTATTTACATTTTTATTCTTTAAATACATCTTTGATTTACTGTATTAAGAAATTGAAAAGTCAAAAGGTTGAAATTTTTTGACACTTTGAATTAGTAACTCTAAATTCTGGGGTTTAAATGTCATTATTTTCTTGTTTTTTCTCAAGGTTTATCATAAATTATAAAATTTCTTATTCAAATTCACCATTTTAGAAAAAATTAATTTCAGTTGGAAGGCATGAGGCTGTCTTGGGAAAAATATTCAGTGCTATAAATATGGATGGGTTATGAAGACAACATAATTTTGAACTACATAGGCTATTTAAGGAAGCTAATGTCAACAAACACATCAAAATGAGAGGATAAAAGCATGCAAGTCACATCTGTCAAATGGACCCTTTATCCTTGACCTTTATGATCTACAATTACAAATCAATGGGAACTAGAGTTAGATGTAGGCATAAGATCAGGTGGCAGAGGATTTCAAAATCCTAAGAATTTCTAACAGGAGAGCAATCACAAAAAATTGCAGAATGGAGGAAGGTTATAGGGAAGGCTCTGGTCCACAAAAGACTGCCAGGCTAATAGAAGAAGGCACGAGGCTGCAACTTATTCATTAGAGGGCCACATTTGATATGAGTAAGGCACATTGTGTACCCCTATTCTAGAGACAAGAGATAACCAATATTTTGAACAGAAAATATGTTATGCTTAGAAATAAACACACAATTAATTAAAAAATTTCTCAGAAGCTTTACTCACACGAACATTTCTTCCATGAAGCTTATATACTTTATCAAAATGATCAAGTCCTAATGTTGAATGTCTATCAGAATTAGAAACAAAGGTATTCATAGCAAATCTTCTAAACAGAGAGCTTTTTCCAACACCAAATTCTCCACATAAAATAACTTTTTGCTCTGGAATTTTCGTTGTCGCCATTTAAACTGAATCTACAATAAAAAAAAAAAAAATATTGAAGTTACAAATATGATTTAGGAATTGAGTATAGCTTACAAGTCCAAATAAAGTTGTGTGACATACTTTTCTGTCATATCAAAATATCCAAGTGATTTAAATAATCATTCAATGCTGACAGACAATTTTATTTTTGAAAAGTCAAAATAAAAATCAATATTTAGTAGGTTACACATATAAGAACAATTTTCACAGTGGCAACTGAACTTATATTCCTACAAATTTGCAACTTTAAAGGTAGCAGGTATTTATTATTATATAACGACCAGTTTATTAAAAATATTTCAATTTTTCTTGATCAGAAAAATATTATAGACCAGGGGTCGTTTAATTTTATATTTATCAATAAATATAAAATTAATCCACCGAAACAATAAAATTTGTCAATTCAAGCCCATATAACTGCTATGACAAAATTCTGCTAGATGTAAATGCTTAGTAAAAACTATGTAGCTAAAAATATTAATTACCATATACTCCCAAATATAAAGCTGAGAACATGCTTTTCTTTGGAAACTTACACAAAATTCGAAACTCATTTTTAAGACTATGTAAAGAAAAGAAGACTTGTTATCTTTGTAGGTAATTTTCGACTTCCCTTTTGTTCCAACTCACTTCCATTACAACTTAGTTTATTTTGGTTCAGAAATAAAAACCCATTGAAATCCCACCAAATTTTTCCTTATTACTTTTGTTTCTTCTCTCTCTTTTTTTTTTCTCAATTTAACAGTTCAGAATATTGTAATTTTCAACTTGTAAGAAGACAAGTAAATCAGAAGGAAACAGCGAGAGCTATTTTAATCCTGAAGCTAACACATACTTTTTAATGAAAAATGAGCAATAAAAGAAAACAGTATTAAAAATTATTTCTTCCCATTTTCATTTTTAGGCGCTTTCTTTTCAATTGTTATTTTTAGACATTATAGTTTCAACTGTATCAACCAGATAAGACCCCTGAGGTAGAATTTTTTCAGGCTTTCTGCAACATGCCTCTCTAATACAAATATATTTTTCTGCAAGATATTTTTAAAAATATCAAATATACAGGTTACTAATTTAAAGTAAGAGAAGAGTCAACTTCAAAACACAAATAAATAAAAAGAATAACTTTTCAGTTAAATTAAATAATATAACTTTGTTATTTGAATATGTAATTTTTTAAAATTATAATATAGCCGATTTTCTCGTATTTTGTAGGGGGAAATCACACTAATTATTTCCCTTTTCGCACATTGTAAATCATTATCACATTAAAAAAATTGGGAAATCCGTAGCAGTAACTATTGAAAAAAAGATTGACGGTGAAATCATGCGAGTTGGACTCTTCGCAAAGGGGCTACTAAAGGCGTGTTTTCATTTCGAGAGTGTTGTAATATACAATATCGTATTAAAAGTATAGGATTTTAAAAGCTATGTCAAAATCAATAGTAATAGCTACATAAAAAAACAGAATGGAAATAAGGATAAGTGGAGCAAAAAAATAGACCAATCAGAACTTCAACATACCAGGACTCATATTTAACAATAGTCTAATAACACATGCCCATTAAAATCTGATACGGTTAATCTAGGAATAATTTTCAGTGATTATCTAGAACTAGGGGTCTGTCTGCTTTTTTAGAGGTACCTATTTTGTGAAAAGTTAGACATAATTTGTGAAATTTAAAAATTATATTAAAAACTCAACACAAACATACGGAAAATAAGAAAATATTTTCAAAAATATTTACCTAAATATTTTTCGAAAATATGTTAAAAGTATTTTGTGAAATTACCGTTTTTCTTTAAATTGAATTTGTGAAACTACCGTTTTTCCTAAAAATTGAATTTATGAAGCTACCGCTTAACGGCAGTAAATTTGCCATAGACAGACCCCTGAGAACAGTAGGAAACACCATCAACTGATTGTAAAAAGAATAGTATATTGATTTGGTTTGTTTTTTAGTCTTTGTTTTAATCACAAAATAAAGCATGCCTCATCATAATTGTGATTATAACATGCTCTTTGTAATATTTCATCTAATCATTGGAGGTAAAATATAAAGTACTTACACAAAATAAATTCTTATTAAACATTACAAGACTTCAATTGGTAGCACATTACAGGAAGATTTCTATATTGTGATCTGTGACAGAATAATCACCAAGTCTGCATAACTTCTGAGTAGCTGCCCACAAGAAATTAAAAAATAATCACAGAAAGAATCTAACTTTAAGGTTATATTTGGTAGCCATCTCCAGCAAACCACTACAGATTTTTCTAAACAATTTTTTTGAAGTTTATTTCAATTTGGCTCCTTGGTGATTGTAGTTGGAGTGATAGATCACAATATGGAAATATCCCCTACGTTACACACTCATTTAAAAGGTTCCATAACTGATTTAAAATGAACAAAAGCCAAAAGCAATTTTATTTTAGAAATTCTTTAATTAGAAGAAATAAATTGTTTTTACAATTTGTATACATACAAAAAAATTTTTTCTTTAAAAACACACACTTATATTTAAAACAGAGTTTTCTAGGTAAGAATACTTTGTTTTTATCCTGATTTTAAAAAGAAAGATAAAATAAAAGAGGATGTGTTTACATTAATTAGTAAGTTGCAATATCTGCAGAAATATAAAAAATTTGGATGAATAAAAAGTAATCAAATAAAAAACTTTTTCTGTACAAGAAAATAAATTTGTTTAAAAAAAAAAAAGCACAGAAAAAATTAAAATATAAGTATTTTTTGGGAGGAGAAATTTGTTTTTATCCTGAATTTAAAAGGAGAGATGAAATAAAATGGGCACAATGTAATTAAATCATCTTGTTTGCATAATGAGAACAAAAAATATCATTTTTTGAACGTAAAGAAATAAAAAATCATCAAGTTGAAATTAAGAATATTTAAAATAAATAATTTATTATTGTAAGAAAATATATACTTGTAGAAGACAGTGTAAAAATTTTTATTCAATGAATAACAGCTGATGACTTATAGAAGACTATTTCATATCCCAGGAAGAAAGCCTGAGAATATAAATTATTTCCTCGTTTATTATGCGTAAACAAGGAAATATTAAAGAATATTATGAAAGAAAATTACTTGGGGAAGATTTGTATACTCTACGAAGAATTTTATTCTATCAATAACAGCTGGCGAATTATGGAAGACTACTGGATATCATAATATATAAATGTAAATAGGGGATATTAGGTGATTGCTCTCATATTCTTGTAGTAAAATAACTATTCTAGGATGAATTTTATTTATTTATTTCTTTATAATGAACGCACTATTGAAGCATGACATAACAAAAACAAGATCTAATTTGGAAAAAGTAATAGTTGTAGTGTTTGTTTATTTCTCAGCTGACTATTTCTGGTTCTGGTTGGCTTAATTACCCTTAAAATTAAATCTCGGATAAAAGACGTAACATACAAACTGAGCAACTTTTTCGAAACTGGAGTTTTTGTCTGTCATCTGGTGGTGGTTTTGAGAAACTAGCTAAGAGGTCTTACTGTAAAAAATGCCGAGGCAATATATTTTTATTAATAAAGTTTACAATGGAACATTTTGAATTATAAAATTAAAATCTTACAAGGAAAGAAAGGATTATATATAGTGAAAAAGGGTGTAATTTATAGAGATATCAAAGCCAGAGACTGAATTATCACTTGACTTATATCATTGTATCACAAACCAAACAAATGCTGAAATTTTGTGATTATGAATGCCAACCAGCTTGACACAATTCCTTGTGTTGCTCATAGTAACTGATTAATCATTGAGGAATTTACTGTCGAAAGATATATGAGATGACGTCAGCTTAGACTATGCATAAACCTTAATGTATAGTCAGCAAAGAAAAAAAAACATTAGTAAGGCTTGTCGGCTTTTCATTCAGTAAAGTGTAGTTCTTTAGTAATATCTGAAAGCAATATCTTAAATTATAATTAATAGTTAGCAAAAAACGTTACGTAATTTGGATATTTTGAAGATAAAACGCACTTTTTCTGAAGAAACATCAATATTTACTTTATTCCGTTCCATTTAGCATGCAAAAATAATTCCTGAAACCAAATCCCAAACTTCTGATAATTAAGGAGCCTTGCAAAATAATAATAATAATAATAATAATGAATAAATAAAATTAACATTTGGTATAAAAAGTAGAATGTTGCCAATTTTTGGCTTTGGTGGAAATAGATTCATAAAGCATTACTTGGAGATCCTTCTAAATGAATAAAAAGTGCAAGAAAGATTTTTTAAGTTATTCATTGCTTAACTATCAATCACGCTATGAAGTAAATACGACCCCAAATTACTAAAATAAGTAAAAAGAGAGGTAGTGACAATTTTTGCCTTTCGCATTAAATAATTTTACGGAACAATTTTACTTTCCATTCACGAGGTAATGCTTTTCTATTTAATTCATACGAACTTAAAAACAAAATTTGATAATTGTAAATTTTTTTTTACTTGAAAGAAACATGCTTTTAATCTCAATTTAACAGTTCANTTTTACTTTCCATTCACGAGGTAATGCTTTTCTATTTAATTCATACGAACTTAAAAACAAAATTTGATAATTGTAAATTTTTTTTTTACTTGAAAAAAACATGCTTTTAAAGACTGAAACTAAACCTAAAAAAAAAAAAAAAAAAAAATAAAAACTTGTGACTAACATAATTATTTTATGAAATATATAAAATGGTATTTTCATGAAAATAAGACAAAACCTAATATAAGATAAATCATATAAAGTGAAGTGAACAAAATTATATATTGTGTGATCACTGCGATAGATAATAGATTTAAAAATTTGAGTTCGGAACGGTAACCACATGGTTATAAATTTTTTAGGAATAAGTGATACTTTACATAATATACACATTTAATATGCTATCATTCCTTTCATCTCGTATTTTCCGTATCATTGCCAAGAAAAAAAAATAAAACTTTAGTAGGCATTCATAGCGAATAGAAAGTTTTATTTCCAGATTTTCAGTGACTTGTTGTTAGTCATCCTTTTAAAATACGTTCATAATCAGAGAACCATGAAAATTATTATTTTTTCTTTGATAAATGTTTTATTTTATAAAAAGAATGATTGTTGGTTGCTACATAGAGAAAAATATCTATGCTCTTTGCAGACACAAAGTATACAAAGTATACACCCATAGCACAATGCTGTAAAACCGGTTTAATCGCATTGACTATTGGTTATTATTAATAATAACCTGTTTTATTACTTTAACCGTAACATCTCTCTCTCTCTCTCTCTCTCTCTAACTCTCTCTATATATATATA
>NC_092204.1:62205175-62296060 GCF_043381705.1 Parasteatoda tepidariorum | reverse complement strand
TACATTTATATAAAATATACAACTGTAATTTCTTGTAATCGTATATTTTGATTACAGGTAATCACCATTACTTGTAATCACGATTACATGTAACCATATATTTTAATTACTTATAATTATAATTAACCATAATCGTTCGGCATCGCTGGGCCCATGTCTGAGAGTTCGTGGGTTCGAACCCAGCCGGTCGAAGACTCCCGGTGTAGTAAACGGTGACTGATGCTCGTTAAATTTGTCGAGTCGCAAAGTCCTCCATGTTCCCATAACAAATCAAAATCTCTGGAGGTACTGGATCGGAGATTGATCGTTCTCTGATTCAGGTCAAAATTACGATCTGTGGATGAATGAATGGATGTATGAATGGGTCCGCCCTATAAACGGGTGTGACGTATGGGTGTGGCAGAAGTCGAATTCTTGGCCATAGATGGCGCCATGGAAAACAAGAACAACCGCACCCCTCTGACTTAACAGGCATACGTCCATAACAACAACAATCATAATCGTTTCTTGTGGGTTTTTTTTTTTTGGAATCGCAATTACTTGTAATCGCAATTAAAGTTGTAATCAAAATAATGTTGAATTGTAATCAAGATTACAATTAAAAATTTTACTTTTCTCCTTTTCATTATGGTGCAGAATGTCGCAATGGTTTTCTTAAATTTAGAATGTTTAACAGATTTGTGATGCCACAATTGGCATTACATTTATATTTCCTAGTGATTTTATATTTCCTATAAAATATCTTTAATTACTTAAACTTATTTATTTAAAATCATTCTTAACCGAATTATATTTAAAATAAATCAATGAGTTAATCTTTATGAAAGCGGGCATAAAATATTTAATTCTTTTCTTATCGATCAATGTAACGGCTAACTTTTTAATTCAATACTAATGTAGACTCTTAATTCACTGCCGCACCTAATCGAAAACAAAAATCTATTATGATTTGTATATTTTAACTATGGCAATTTTGAATATATCAATATCAATTCTTACTTTAATAAATCAAATTTTTACTTAAACGATTTTATTCATTTTTCTTGAGGCAATACTTCAACCACCACTACAACATTAATAAAAAATTTTCTTCTTCATATAATTGACTGACTGTAAGAAAAAGAAAAAGAAAAAGAAAAAGAAAAATAGTGGTAAAATGTTATTGTCAATGACTGTAAAATGTGAACGGGAAAATACTGTTTAGAGATCAATATTTTCTATGATAGGTTTATCAAAGATAGGCAGTTTAATATGAGTTGGCAAGGAATATTGACTCCCCATAATCTGCAGGATGGTTATCGACAGTTGCAGAAACATTCACTTTTGGATAGAATCAGGGCCCGACTTAGCCTAATAGGGGCCTGTAGCATTGGGGGCCCCTTATTGCTTCACTACTTTAGTAATGAAGAACCGAACTTTATGAAGGTATTTAAATCTTTCATCTCTTTGTAAATAACAAAAATAAAATAAAAATTGATAGCTATAAAGCTCCCCCCCTCCAATGTCAGACGAAATGTTGTTCTGAGTATTCTATGCCGAATGCAATTTTCTGATTGTTAACTTCGTCATCTAATTGTGGAAAATTCATATCCTTGTAGACATTAGAGCGGCATGCAGCTAAAATGTCACAATTACGATGGCTCAATTAAGCCAATCAAAATCTGGTACTTTTGTAAACATATCGCATTGTGCGATGCGTACAAATACAGGCTTTTGATTCTCCAAATTTGTCCATCGTAATAGCGAAAATTTAGCTGAATTCCACTCTAGAAGTTGTTGTAGTTCATTTACGCCGCACTAGAGCTGCGCAATGAGCTATTGGCGACGGTCTGGGAAAAATCCCTGATGAGGATGATCTGAAGACATGCCATCACAATTTTGATCCTCTGCAGAGGGGATTGCACCCCCTCTTTGGTAGCCGAACGACCTGCACGCGAAGTCGAGCACTTTACGATAGAAAAGTTTAACGAGGACCAATACTGCACACCCTCGGTCCCTACGCAGACTGATCCAAGTGGTCACCCACCCGCACACTGACCGCAGTCAGTGATGCTTGACTTCGGTGATCTGCTGGGAGCCGTGTCTTTACGATCAGTCCACGACGGGACTTCCACCCCAGAAAGCCATGGATTTATGAAATACAGATAGTGTTTATATGATAGATTAAAGAAACTGACACAAAACTGACGGAGTTTACATTTATACTGATAATTTGTTTAAAAAAGGTTAATTAAAAAGGGAAATGCAAATTAAATTTTCTATTCGATTTGGGGGCCCCGTCTGAACTGGGGGCCAGGGGCAACTGCCCGTATGCCCCTGCCTTTGCCAGGCTCTGGATAGAATAGTTGAAGATGTTTTTTAGAGGTAATTTGCCCGAGAATGACATTTTTTTTTCAAAATATTTTTTAATTTCAAGTAAATCGGGTGTCTGTATTGTAACACGTCGTATCAGCCGGTTTAAAAATTAATATGACTTCGATATACAGAGCATTCCGTATATATAGCTCTTAACCTGTATTTTTAGAATTTTTTTTTTATCAAAATGAAGTGAATTTGTGTGCTTTGATGGCAATAAGTTAATATTCAAAGAACTGTTATACAAATAATAAGAATATTTAAGAGGAATTTAATGAGTTAAGATGAAGAGGGTAGTTAAGAATATTTAAGGATGTAAATGTAATAGGAATTCAATGAATAGCTAGGAAGGTTAGACTGAAACTATGAAAACCTGCTTGATTGTCAGATGAATCAGGAAAAAGTTCAAAAGTGCTTATTGGAAACACTAAGTTTCCAATAAACACTTTTGAAGTTTTAACTCTATGTTTCATCTGACAATCGATTTTGTTTCGTTCGCCTTCACTAGTGATTTGATAGATTTCGATTCCGTTTTCCGTTCCTTTCTTGCTAAAATTTTCCTTTGTGACTGTTAAGATATATAGTTTTCTAACTTCATTTTTGATTAAGAAGCTAAAAAACATTTATTTAGAGTGATGACTGCGAAACACCATGGATTCGTGTTTAAAGTTTTCTTTCGATTCTTGGTATAATAAATATGATTAAGTATTATTTAAAGTCTTATTTCGATTATCTCATCTAAGTATGTGATGAGCATGAACGGCGGTATATTTAGATTGTTCTAAATTTTTTCTTTACATTCTTGCAAGATGACAAGATATAACTTGGATGAAGATTAAAATCAAATATTTTTGTTCAATTTTGAAAATATTATAAATTCATTCAATTTTAAATAAATTTTATGAGTTTGGTTTTTTCTAAATTTTTTCTAAATCACAATTTGGTTTTTTCTAAATCACAAGAAATAACTTAGAGGATGTTTAAATTCATTTATTTTTATTCAGTTGTTTGTATTATAAAACAAATTTTTGTATTTGTTCCAAATTTTTGCCCTACGTTTTTACAGGATGACAAATAAATAACCAGCTCGAAGCTTAAAATCAAACATTTTTATTCAATTGTTTGAATTATGTAATAAATGCTTGGACTGTTCTAAATCTGAATTGAATTGAAATTGAATTATAGTCTAATAATTCTTATAGATGAATTAATAATGAATTTTCATTTGTTGTTATTAAAGTGTTAATAACGAACAGTTATAAGCTACTACTAATAAAATAATTTATTGACTAGGTAAAAAAGTTTTTTTTCTCAAAAATGAGTAAAAATGTGTTAAAAAAGCTCCAAAAGAAGTAATAGTCGAATTTGAAATCCCCATTTATTTAAAATTTAAAATTGAAGCAGCATATACTCATTTTTGAGCAAAAATCGTGGTTCAAAAAGTAAGTGGAGGGAGAAATGAGTGAAAGAGATGTTCATTGGTTGCCGGCAGGATTCGTTTTCATGAATGCTCTAACAACTATAGTTGTGCGCTCCAGTCATGGGAGAATTAGGAAGCTTTATACAGTAGCCGCCCTAGTGATACATAACGAAATACATTCCCTTGGTTTAAAAGTTTTTAAGTTGCAGCGAAATAAGTAAAAAGTGAAAATAAAGTTATCAATCTCCTGACTAAACTATGGGGAACATATTTTACTAATTGCAACTTTTTGTACCAGTGAAGCATGAAATTAGAATGTCATGATGCCCCGATATAAATCTTACTAACTCTGTCTGGACTGGGGTGTACAACTGTAACGGTTAAAGCATTCGATTACGATCCCGGAAGTCCGTGGTTCGAATCCAGGCGGGGGCCAAGGAATATTTCTCTCACACACCTCCACTCATATTTGAAACTATGTATTTTACTCAAAAATGAGTCTATGCTATTTCAATTTTGAATACATGGGGTTTTTAAATTCGATTGTTTATTTCGGAGCATTTTGACACATCCTTTCTCAATTTTGTGAAACCCTTTTTTACAGTGTTGTATTCAATAGGAATGGATTACGGTATATTTTTTAATCATTAGAAATTTTAATCATTTTTAATCTTTAGAAAATTATCCTGATTTTCTTACAACATAAGAATGGCCACCTTACTCACCAGACTTGTATCCAATGCACTTTCCTAATTGGTTCGTTTTTGGATTCAGGGGTAATCTACGCACGAGTGTTATGCTAGCCTCAAAAACTTTAGCTCTCAAAAAGTTTTGCGTAAGAAATGAGTTGCAGCTCATAACATAAAAATTCTTTATACCTTTACAGCTCTGCATTAAAGACACGGGTGTTTTTATTTTTTTTTTTCAAGTTTTTTTTTAAAGTTTGTAAAGATGATACAAGTGGTAACCTTTTCATATTTATTTACAAGTTTGGGTCGGGTATGGTAGCAAGCGTTAAATATATAGAGAATTATGTGTCCAAATTATTTCCTTTTCAACTGGAATTTTTATTTTTAAGAAACTGTAATTATTTTTAAGAAATGCAAAATAAGAAAGTCTGGAACAAACTTTTCCTGTAATTTTTTTTGTTTGTAAAACAAAAGGGACAAATCAATCACACATGAGAAGCGAAAAAATTACCTTTCTCCTACTACTGTTCCAAAAGAAATAGAAAACATCTATTTTAAATTTCGATGAAGAGAAGTAAGCAATGTTTCTTGTCTTACTAATCACAAAATAAAACGGAATTTTATTTCAAAGCAAAACTAATGAAGAAAGATGTTGAATGCTAAATTTTAATCCAATTTTCTTTTTGTTTACAAAATATCCAAGCATAATTTGTTTCGTTTTCACCATTATTCTAACCATAACTGTAATCACGCAAACCCGCCTTTTTACCGTTTCGCTTTGAATAAATTACTTTCAAAAATTTGTTTAGTTTGGCATCGAATCGTTCAAAATGAGCGGTTGTAATCATTAAAACAAGCGGAGTTATATTTTATTTTTGTTGAACTCAGTTGAAGGAATTGTTTCTTCAGATAATAAGAAATTTACATTTGATGTTTGTTAATAACTAAACTAGACAAAATCTTAGACGCCTTTGTTTTAAAGAAGATTTTCATCCAAAGGAATTTAATTAAAACTATAAGATTAAAATGGTTCTAATTTTATAGCTCCTTAAATGATTTAACGAAGTTTATTTAGATGGAAAATAATTCTATTTGATTTCAAAATGAGCATTACTCTTAAAAGATGTAGCATTCATTTTATGAAAATAAAATTAAAAACAGCACTTCTAGCGTTTTCAAGTATTTAAACTATCAGACGATATTAAGGAGTTGTTTGAAGCAATTATCATTACATTGATATTGTTTCGTAGAAAACTTATAAGTTTTTAAAAAATTATTCACGACAGAATTAAAGGATGATTTCAGTATGTGTATTAAATAAAATATAAGAATTATAAAATATATTGACTCGATTAATAATCATGGTTTGCGAAATTTAAACGTTTTTGTAACCAATTTCAGAATTATTTTAGTTGCGTTATTAAAATGTATATTTCAAGGATACCATTGTAAAAATTATTAAATTTTCGATTATTTAATAATTTTTACAATTGATAAAATGTAAACATTATTAAATAATCAAAATATCATTAATAATCAATAAACATTATTCAATAAATGCAAAAATTATTAATTAATGAATTGATAAAAGTTTGGTTACTAATAAAATACAATTTTTTTTCTTCTCATTTTGCTACAAATGAATTATTTATGCCTTACATAAAACATTTTTTTCAGATAATTTTATTTATTTTTTAGAGAAAAGACAAATATTTCAGATTTACTACAACAATATTCGTTTTCGCCAATAATTGTTACAATGCAAAAATTTATATTATATTGTAAATATAAATTAATGTAAATATAAATAATGTATAATGTAATAATGTAAATGTAATGTAATAATGTAAATATAAATAATGTAAATATAAATATTATATTGTATTGATTATTGAGACAAATTTCCTTTGCTTTCTGTATAAAGAAATTTTTATCTTTAATATATCTATACAAATGCACAAATATGGTACAGATATAGAGCAATATTTGTAGATTTATATTTCAGCCAGCATTATTAGTGAAATTTTTGAAATCGCTATTGCGTATCAGTTTTTTACAATTAGTACCTTCTTCTCCAGTGATTTTAGTGGTGTGTTAGAAAAATTGCATCTTCTGGTTCGGTAGTTTTTAACTGTGGACCCTACAGTAAAAAAAAGAAGAAGAAATTATTACCTTCAATTTTTATGACGTAAGCATACACAGTATGTAAAGAATTTATTCGGACCTATAAACTATGTATAATTTATTGTATATAAATTAAAGAATTATAAAATATGTATTAAGAGTAATACTTTTGAAACACCAAGTGTATGCATATAAGAAAAAACAATATTGTAAATTAAGGACTTAATGTGTGATTATGTAATACTGTGTAAAAGAAAAATAATATTGTAAAGAAAGATATGAATAAGAGAAATGACATATTATGTTTTATGGAGTAAAAGAAGAACAATATTGTAAATAAAGGGCTTAATGTGATATTATGTTCTATGGAGTAAAAGAAGAAACAATATTGTGAATAAAGGGCTTAGATATTATGTTGTATGACGTAAAAGAAGAAATAATATTGTAAATAAGGGGCTTAATGTGATATTATGTTTTATGGAGTACAAGAAGAACTATATTGTAAATAAAGGGCTTAATGTGATATTATGTTTTATGGAGTAAAAGAAGAAACAATATTGTAAATAAAGGGCTTAATGTGATATTTTGCTCTATGGAGTAAAAGAAGAAACAATATTGTATTTAACGGGCTTAGATATTATGTTGTATGACGTAAAAGAAGAAACAATATTGTAAATAAAGGGCTTAATGTGATATTAAGTTGTATGGTGGAAAAGAAGAAATACTATTGTAAATAAAGGGCTTAATGTGATATTATTGTCTATAAGGTATGGTGATATTATTATCTATATGGTATGGTGATATTAATACATACATATATATTATTACCCATATATTATTACCTATACTAGTATTACCACACTAAGCCCTATATGACGTAAAAGAAGAAACAATATTGTACATAAAGGACTCAATGCGATATTATGTTCTATAGTGTAAAAGAAGAAATAATACGGTAAATAAAGGGCTAAATGTTAAAATTATGTTGTATGGAGTAAAAGAAGAAACAATGTTGTCAGTAAAAGGCCTTATGTGAGAAAATATATTGAGAGACAAATTCTTGCAGATGATTTTTTAAAAACTGGGTAGAGAAATGTGTAACAAGACCAAATGTGTAAAAGATGTCGCCACACGTTTTCTACAAAATAACATGCCATATCAAACTGTCCGTTAAGAGTAAAACCGACGTTATTAATTCTTTAAATTATGTTGGTTGAAGTCCTCAGTCGATTTAAACTTTCTTGGTTAAGCAGACTTGATTTCGGAATCTATTTCGATTAAAGGAATCGAAACGGCATAAGATGACTAAGATCAAGAAGACGAACGTATTTTAATGTGTCAAAATTGTAATGACAATGTAAATTAATGTAGACAATGTAGACAATGTAAATTAAATGTTGCTTTAGATACCACCAATGCATTATTTCTTTTATAACAATAGGCTGAGAATTTCCACCAAACATTTTCGAGATCAACAAAATTAATCAACATAATTAAAACACGCTATGTATATAAAATGAATAGTAAAAAGTACAATTTCTTTTCGATTCAGTTTTTAAACACTGTTTTGTTATCAGTGGTACCAAAATAAAAAAATAAAAAACTTCAATAATAACATTAATCAGTTGTATTTATTTCTTGAAACCTTGAAACATAATTTAAATCCTTTTTAGTGTGACATATTTACTACGTATTTTTGTGGCTGCATACTTACATTTCTCTACGAGAGTTTTAAACAGATATGAAGGGCTTATTATGAAACAGTGCTAATTTTTTCTATTAAATAATTATATTATGGAACAATGCCCGTTAATGAATATTATTTCATTTATTATTATACACGGAGAAAATAATTCCTCTAGAATTATTGTACTGTAGGTAATTTCACGTAAAATAGCAACAAACCAACAAACTATAATTCTGGTTCATTAAACCAAAATATTCGATAAACTAAAATATATGGTAAACCTAAATATACGGTAAATAACCATTCATTTGGTAATTTTGTCGTGTATATAGTAACGGTTTAGCAGAAATTCTGGTTTTCAAAATTATAGTTCTTATTACTTTGGCATATAATAAAAAATACGAAATTGAAAAGTAAATTTAACCGAAAAAAAAGTTTTTATTCCAAGCTGTAGGGTATCGTGATAAAATTTCCAGATTTTTCCACATCTACAAAATTTTATCACATATTAAAAATTTATTTTAGTGTTAATATTACAAAAATAATTACCAAAGCGTTTCGATCCCAGGCAGCCAGAAGCATAGTAATAGTTGAGCCAGAAGCACAGTAAATTATATTTTAGTTGTTTTGACCATATTTTTTTTCTCAGTATACATTTCATGGAAATAATTTGATATTTTAATTATAACAGAGCATTATTTTCGCAACTAATAAATATTATCTTTCAGTTATAAATATTTAATGAAAACAATTGTGCACTGAAATGATTTTCGGCAAATTCGCGCATGGTTAATATGTTAGTTAATGGGTTATTAGTTAATAGGTTAATAGCAATTTTATCAAGGTTTAATTTTACTTTTCAAATTTTGTTATCTGTAAATGGATTGTAGAGATGTTATCATTCACCTTATGACAGAGCTTACTTAACGCATTTGTGAAATAAATGTTGTATGTATACAATCTTACCTGAACATAACTAACGAGATCTTTTCCAAATTTACGGTAAAGTAGGTACCTGCTGAATTAATTGATACTTGAAAACAGATTTATTCAAACTCATTTACATAAGTTATGTTTAATTTAGCTCACACTGATGGGAAAAGCATGCAGTTTTGAATGGATGATTTTAAATTTATTGCACTGAAAAGTGAACGAAAGTTCGAATGCTTCTTCTTTGTAGAAAGTCACGAGAAATAAGCAAATTAAGAAGGCAAATTAAACTTTACTCTTTAATTTTTGAGTTTGTAAGAGGTAATGAAATGTAAATGCATACAAGGCGGAGGGGAATCGTATTTGATTTTAGTTACTATTACACCAGCTTTCACTTTCAAACTAAAGAGGGAAAAAATTTTAAAATTTGAAGTTAATTGCCAAGATTTAAATACTTATGGAACTTTAATTTGTTTAGCTCTCGATTACTTTCTTATTAACCTACGTATATAAGTTCAGTGGACACGTGACTATTCAACGGCTACGATCAAAACTAATTTTGAATTAAAGAAAAATGTTAATATGCTCAACTGAAACGATTAGACGCCTCTTGTAAAGATTATGACATGAAACGGTAATCATTCCTACTAATTAATAAATATTAACTAACAAATATTAATTAAAAATGAATAATTATTTTTAGATAAATAAATAGTTATCGCAAAAGAAAACTTTTAATTTTTGAAAAACAAATCCTCTGGAAAAAATATTTTAGCTTCATAAAGATAAATAGGTTCTAACTTTAAGAAGAAAAAAAAAACAACTTTTTAATAAATTTTTTTTCACGCATTAAATGGGGCCGATCTTTTGAAGTTTTAAGTTCATGGATGAAATGACATTTAGAGTAAAAGAAAATTTGAAGGAAACTGCAATATATATTGAAATAATTTGTGATAATAACTGCAATGCATAGTGAATTAAAACTAAATTATCGTCTAATAATTCTTATAGAAGAATTAATGCTGAATTTTTATTTGTTATTATTAAAGTGTTAATAACGAACAGTTATAAGCTACTGATAATAAAATAATTTATTAACCGGGTAAAAAAGGTTTTTCTTAAAATTGAGAATGTGTTAAAAAAGCTCCAAAAGAAATAATAGTCAAATTTGAAGATCCCATTTATTTAAAATTTAAAATTGAAGCAGCATATACTCATTTTAGAGCAAAATTCGTGGTTTAAAAAGTGAGTGGAGGGAGAAATGAGTGAGAGAGATATTCGTTGGCTTCCGGCAGGATTCGTTTTCAAGGATGCTCCAACAACTATAGTTATGCCCTCCAGTACAGGGAGAGTTAGGAAGCTTTATACAGTAGCCGCCGTACTGATGCATAACGAGATACATTCCCTCGGCTTAAAAATTTTTAAGTTACAGAGAAATAAGTAAAAAGTAGAATTAAAGTTACCAATCTCCTGACTAAGCTACGGGGAACGCATTTTCCTAATTGCAACTTTTTGTACCAGTGAAACATGAAATTACAATGTCATGATGCCACTATATAAAGCTTACTAACTCTATCTGGATTGGGTTGCACAACTGTAACTGTTAGAGCATTCTATTACGATCCCGGAGGTCCGTGGTTCGAATCCAGGTTGGGGCCAAGGAATCTCTCTCTCACACACCTCCACTCATATTTGAAACAAAGTATTTTCCTCAAAAATGAGCCTATGCTATTTCAGTTTTGAATACATGGGGTTTTCAAATTCGGTTATTTATTTCGGAGCAATTTTGACTCATGCTTTCTCAATTTTGTGAAACCCTTTTTTACAGTGTAGTATTTAATAGGAATGGATTACGTTACATTTTTTTTAATCGTTAGAAAAACTTAATCAAATTTTATAAATTAAAAATACTTTGCAAACTCAAAATATTACATATTTTGTGAATTTTATTCAGAAGTCGAATGCCATATTATAAATAAGATACACACAGTATAATTTATTTATTTACTATCTGATATTATGATTCGGCCATTGATTTGCTTTCCTTCTTTCTCTGCTTTATAAACTTATTCATCGGCCAACCAAATATAAAAAATATGGTCATCATAGTCACGATTGCTATAGCGAATTACTATTTATAGATGAAAAATATTAAGTGACGCTTGCTAAATTCAAATTTTTTTCTTTCATGAATAATATAGATTCTCAAATTTATAAATTTTTTTAAATAC
Organism: Parasteatoda tepidariorum; assembly: GCF_043381705.1. Taxonomy (NCBI): domain Eukaryota; kingdom Metazoa; phylum Arthropoda; class Arachnida; order Araneae; family Theridiidae; genus Parasteatoda; species Parasteatoda tepidariorum. The sequence continues at coordinate 62,284,624 of NC_092204.1, read as the reverse complement.
TTAAAATAAACTTTTAAATTTAAATACTTTTTATTTTACTTTCAAAATAGTTTCCTTTCTCCTATGTATATGCTAATGTAGAAGCTCGAAATGTGCTAAATTCTTGGTTTTATCAGTAAAACCTAGGATTAAGGATTTACCAAAGAGGTTTGGCAATAACTAGGTCTCAACGCAATGGCTTAGTAAAAGGTCGAAATGGAGTCATATTAAATTTCACTTCGATGTTTTACCGAGCCACTTTGGGGAGAATTAGGTTTTACCGGAAAAACCTAGGATATATCAGACATCAGGTTTTTACTGTAACATAAATACCGAGTTCGTGATTTCCATAAAATGCAGTTGAAATTTTTTCCACCTAACACGACAACGTTAGCCAAACGAGTCTCATAGCATTGTCAAAAATCATTTTAAAAAAAAGAAAAAAAAATTGAAAATTTCTTTGACTTTTACCAACAGACACTTTTGATAATCGAGGAAAATACTAAAAATTTGCCACGCTATTATTTTAGTTTAGACAAACAAATGATTTTCACGGTATTGTAGAGTAGAGGACACTCTTATATGATAATCACTGTTGTACTACGTGAAGCTTTGATTATACAAAAATTAACGGGAGTTTTCAAGGTCCACGAAGGTTAAAGCTTAAAACAAACAACGGAATGAATCTAAAAAATCACTCTGAATTTAAAATTTATGATTTCATATTTTCGCAAAATAAAATGATAATTACAGATATGGAGAAGTAATGAGTTTTGATAATTTCACAAATAGAATTGGATAGCAGTAAAGAGTTTTGAAATTTTTCCAATTTATGGAGAATGATATAAATTATGCTACTCTTTTGCACAGTAGAAAAAAGTTTAGGAAGCTTTTATCAAAATGGATAACTAAAGATCTAGAAAAGGAATTGATTTCTAGAAAGGTCTAGAAGGGTTACATAACTAAAGGTAAAGAGTTAAGTGAAGGTATAAAGTTTAGAATTTTTTTTTCCAGTTTCTATGTCGTAACTAAACTTTTGTTTCCAACCATTGCATAATAACAAAAGCTTATAAATATTTTTGAATAAAAAATGATTTTTAGAAACTTGTATCGGTAAGCAATAATTTGTTTTTTACCAACTGTTGCTAAATATTTTTTCCACATTTGGGTATAACCATTTATACATTGGGTTTGTGTTCCTGTGTTTGTTTATTTTCTTCTAACTACAGTATATTTCTAGAGATAAGAAAAAATTTATGAACTCTTAAAATAATTTTAGTAAATTTTTTGAGGAAAAAATAAACAAAATTTATTTAATAAACTGTAAACTGCTTTTTAAACAATTAAAATGATTTTTTGAATTATAGATATCAATAGATATCAATAAAAAATGTCTTTTCATTAGAACTTAGTATATCGAACTTGAATTTTTCACTAATGTCCGTTTCTAAACCGGTTAAAAATCATTGCCAATAAATTAATTAAAACTATCTCTATCAAATCGACGTGTTCTGTGTCTGGGGTTTCTCTAATTTTATTATTCGCATCAAATAAATAAAATCAGAAAAATAAAAGTTTTATATTCACAAATACAGGCTTAGAAAAAATTCAAATTCGTAAATATTAAAAGATTCGGAATTCCAACTTCTCATCTAATTAAATTTAGCATGTTATATTTTCTAAACTGCAGCTGGATCCTTCTTCGTTTAAAGAATACAGATAAGAAATTATGTTTTTTCTTCTTCTAAAAACTAAAGTTGTGGGTCTGTTTTTTTAAATTTAATTAATTGCTTGATTAAATTCCGAAAAAGTTTTTAGACACCTTTTTTAAATCTGAAAAAATATATTTAAAAACTTATAACTGGAAATTTTTAGACTTCATATTTTCTCTTACTACTAGATTTAGTTTTTTTGAGTCGAATGAAGTTTCATATCATCTCTAAAAACTTTTGCGATGAAATAGGTTCACTCAACACTATTTGTCTTAAAATCTGTTTCACTTAATACATAATTTAATTTTTAAGCCTAAAAATAATGTTTAGTATTTTTTAATCTATGAATGAAAAGGAATAATATTTGTACGTAATAAGCATTTTTATAACCATAATAATGTGGGCAAAAATATTTTATAACGTCAAGCGATAATGTATGTAATGTAATAGAATATTTGAACATCGTATTTTGCAGACGATTTTTATTTTTAGAGTCATAGAATAGTCTCTCTTTTTAAGTGTATGCAACAAATTATTACAGGTAAAAATAAATCGAATTTCTAAATGAATATTTGCCCTTTTTAAACCTTAAAGATGTAGAAGACTTAAATAAACGCAGAATAGTCAATTATATTTATTTTAAAGACGTACAATAGTATTTTTTTAATAGTATATAAAAAATTTATATATAAGAATAAATCTAATTTCGAAATGAATATTAGACTGTTTTGAAACTTATTTTGAAACTATTTAAAACTTATTTAAAACTTATTTTCAAACTATTAAAATTTTTTAAGAGACAAAGAAAAGTCAAAGGAGTTATTTAAAATTATTTTACGGGCGGAGAATAATAATTTTAGGCTAAATTCACGTAAATTTCTATAGGTAAGGATGAAGCTAATTTCTAAATTAATATTTGGTTGGTTTCAATTAATTATCCAGTCAGTTAGATTCAGTCAGTTATTTAAATAAATTTTTGTTTCATTATTTCAGTCAGTTACTTAAATTTTGTTTAAATCTTCTGTTATTTATTGTATAATTGCATATTAGATTTTCTTTGAATTAGTTATTCAGAGTTTTTAAATCGAAAACATTTAATGCACAAAATCACATCCTTAAAGTCTAATTTCCCTTTAACTTTATTGAAAATTTTGACGAATTTGTGTCTCAGCATAAATTGGTATTCAGTTTTCAAATTTTTGATTGATGTTCTTTTACATGCAAAAATTGAAAAAAAAAACCAACTTTTTTTTTTAATCAAATAAGGTCAGTTTCTTAAAATTATTTAGAAAAAATTTATGCTTAGTAAAATATTTTTTTTTTTACCTTTTTAAAAACTGAATTAAAAAGACCACTTTAAACCATTTAAATAATGCGGGGTTAACTGAGAAGAGATTCATTTTTGAAATTTTAAAATGCTAGCATGAAATGCCATTTTTTTTTTTTAAAAAAGTGAAATTATAGCTTAAAATTGATTTTTATTTTCCACAATTCACGCATTCGAATTTTTCGAATTTTTTTTTAAGAATTAAGAATCACTAAGAATAATTAAGAATTAAGAATCACTAAGAATAATTAAGAATTAAGAATCATTAAGAATTTTTTTTAAAGAATTCAATTAAGAAACGTGGTGGAATTTCAATTTGGATTTTAAGTTTACGAATCATTCAATTATTTTATATCATAAACTTTTTTAATTATTGTCGCTCCTAAATGCATCGTTTTTGAATAAAAAAAAAATCTTCGAATTAAGAAAATTGATATGATTTGAAATCCAGTTATCTGATAACAACTTGTTACGAGAGTCTTCCTTTTTTTTGTTTTTGTTTTTTTTTTGTTAACTGTAAGTCATTACATACACATTACGTCATTTCATTTCCTTTTCAGGTTCATTCAGAAACACGCGAATCGTATTTGTTATATGTTCCTTTTAAAATTTACAAAAAAAAAAAAAAAAAAAAAAAAAAAAANAAAAAAAGAAGCACTGAAACAAAAAGAGTCTTTAAAATCTAAGATCAATGGAACATAAGATCAATAATATATTTCTTTATTTCACACACGTGTAATAACAAAGATTTTTCCATAAAAATTCTTGAGTGTCCCATTAAGTACTCTTCGGAATAAAAAATTATTCTTTAGAAAACAAGGACTATATTCTTCACAACTTTTCTTAAAACTTATGTGTTTATCCATTTACCACTAGTTGGCGCTGGCAAGAATAAAGATTGGCGGGAAACGAAATCTGCTGTCCCTTCGTGTTCTCTGTCGGTGTCGGTATCATCCACGCTTTGTGGGTCGCATTGGGGAGTTCGCTGGGTTTTGTCGGGAATGATTTCTTGTAGATCGAGTTCTAAGATTTTATTACAATGGTTTTTTTAACCACCCTTCGAATAAATTGTTCTCTCTTGATCAAAAGGGATAGTTGTCTCTAAGGATCCGATAGAAGAATTTTTATCTTTGTGTTTACCTGGTTTTAGCTTTGTTATTTTGACATACGGTAAGAAATTTTTAATGACTATTTTTGTTCCTGATTATTTAAAAATTGTTTTTTTTTTAGAGTAAAATATGAAAGAATATGCAAGAAAAATAGTGTAATAAGAAGATACTGTACATACAAGACATAATTTAACGGATGACTTAAAATCTTATTTGTAAACGAAAGAATTCCCGTAATGGAAAAAATAATGTTATTTCATTTTTTTAAAATCGATATCTAATTAAAATTAGTGAATTAATGGGTTCTACAATGAAGAGTTAATGTTATAAAATGAATGTTTTCAAAAGGAATAAAAATGTTTGCAAAATTATTTTGTGAAGAAATATCCTTACCCAAACCATTTGGTTTATAATCTGTTTCACTCAATGTATGATTTAAATTAGATATCTAAAAATTTTAGTATTTTCAGACTAGTTTTTCTTATCTGCAAACGAAAAAATGAATAAAAGTCTACTATAGTTACTCAGAGAATAAAATTATGATCTAGAATACGATAAATTTTGGTGTGTTACTGGCTCTTTGGGAACACCAAAAAGTTCCGCAATTTTATTAAGTGATTTAATAATAATTTTGCTAAAATTAACATTCAATTATGATAAATGCGGTAAAACTTGTTTTTTTTTCATAACATATTAGAGCATGGAACAAAAACCACTCATTTGGTTAAATTTACTTTTGAATTTTGTATCCATAACTAAATATGTGGTAATCCAAATGAATGATTTAAATACCGTATATTTTTGATTTAGACTAAAATTATATACATATACTATTTTTCATTTTTATTGGAAATATCATTACTAAACAGTGCGGTAATTTTAACATCACTTTATGTTGATAATTTTTTTTTTTTTTAAGAATTAAGAATCATAAGAATAATTAAGAGTTAGGAATCATTAAGAATTTTTTTTAAATAATTTAATTAAGAAACGTGGTGGAACTTAAATTTGAATTTTTAATTTAAGAATCATTCAATCATTTTGTATCATAAACTTTTTTAATTATTGTTTAAATATGAAACTTTTTATAGATTGGTTGACTTTTAATAAGCGGTTGTATAAAATACAACTAATTTTTCTTGCTGATAAAGATGTAAAGAAAATAATAATGTAATCGCTTTAGTAGCGGAGAACTTTAATTAATTGACATATATTTAATTGTCAAATATTTTATTGATAATTTGTCTATACTTGATATATTTTTTAAGAGATAAAATTATATTTTAGTCATTTCTCAGCCCTTTAACGTTAAAGTATAAAAAACACTTTTAGCGCTTCAGAACACACTTCAAAACTCAAAATAGCGGTGTTTAAACGCCGAAATAGAAATTGGTATCGTGAAAATATATTATCAAGCATATTTACTGTATTCTTAATAAGTGTTAATAAACTGCAATAACTGAACTTTTTTTATCTTTCAAGTTTTAATATCATGTTAAGCTAAGATGGTTTTGTGTTATAATTTGCTGCAAATTTGCATTATATTGCGGTTCAACGCTCGTCAGAAACTTATTGATGAATGAGTAACAAGTTAAAATTAACCGCTCAATTAGACGTAATAATTTTAATTATCCAATTAAAATTTAACTTTAAAAATGTTTTACAAACTCATAAGAATATTTGCTTAATAAACAAATCTTTAAAGTGAGGAAAAGGACTTAGATTTTCACTTAGCCTGCAAATGAATTGTTCAAAATATAATTTTTTAATGCTAAATAAAATTTTTAATTTTTAATGAAATGATTTTTAAGTACTATAATAATGAGGCTATAGTAACGATAATGAACTTTAAAATTTAATGAAAAGGATAAAATGTTAAAATACATTTTACGTTACAAATACGAGTGGTTTAAAGGTATTTTGTGCTTTGTGTTCAATTTAAAAAATAAAATGCATGCACTGCTTTTAAACTTGAAGTTGTAAAATCAAACATTGTCTAAAATTTACATAACTTATAAAAGGTGCACTTCGCATATCGCTATCACTTAAAACGAGTGCACTTTACATAGATCTTTTGCTAACAAATAGTTCTAGCTTATTTTATGCAACTATCTTTTCTGATAATTTGTTTTTGAAAATTGTTGAATAGCTATCAATTTTAATTTTTATTTTTAATAAAATATTATACAGCTTTCATTTCGCTGGTTGGTTTGAGAAAAATATTATTTTGTCTGTTGTTTAAAACTTGAAAGCTAAGTTTAAGTCTTTTTTATTTATTTGTTTTTACAAATAAGGATTCAGAAGTTTTCTACACTTAGACTTCGACGCCTTTACTATACTAAAATGTAAAATTATCGAAGTATTAGTGAACACGATTAGTTAATATGGCAATTTTAAAACCTGCTTAAAATAAACGTTATGCGATTTTCTATTATTTCAAATGTTTTGTAATATCAAATGCAAAATATCTACATTCTTTACAAAAAGAAATTATATAGAATTTGTTGCGGAAGAGTTTGTTATAGCGAAACTCTTACTGCAACCGCTTACTGCAACCGTAAGCTATATTTAGTTCTTTTTCATTCTATCGCAAAATAAATACGCACAAAGCTTTGAATTAAATTTATTTGTTTTTTGGCGATACGTAGTTTGTTTATTCTATTTGATACGATAAAGTTAGATGTTACTATCAAGGTACAAAATGTTTTTTTCTCCCAGAAAGATGTTTCTGTCTTTCTATTGAATGAATATCGAGAATTCCGTGATAGATCAAGCTGAAAAGAAGTGATATTTCAGAATGAAGAATAAAATGTATTATGGGATGTTTGCTTAAATTCTTTAAATAATTATGTACTTTAAATTTATTGTTTAGTAATATTAAAGTATAGGCAAATTCTGCTTTCGCATTTACTATAATAAAGACTCTAAATTAAGGTTTTTAAATTATACCCATTGCTGTAAAATATTTTGTTTCTGAAGCATTGTCTTTGTAAATCATGCTTTATTAAATATATTATGATCAAGTATTTCAAGATTTATAGAAAAAAAGTAAACAGCAAACATTTAAAACGATTCTAAATATTAGTAATCTATTAAAAAGGTATTCAAGGTAACTTGAGTAAAAGTTAATTAGATTGTAAGTTTGTAATTCATGTAAATTTTGAAAGTTCCTTTTACGTATTTCTTTTGAAAACATAAATAGAGTTAAAAATGTTTCTAGCAAAAAAGCACAATTTCGAAAATTTTTTGTTATATTTTTCTGGAATACTTTCGGATACTTTAATATTTGCGGAAAAAAGTTCAAAATTTGAAAGTTTTGCAATCATCTGAATTTTTTTTCTGATTTTTACATTTTAAATTTCCTAAATTCTTATTTTTTTCTTTCTAAATACGTTTGATTTTCCTGTTTTCCTGTTTGGATCTATGCTCATTATGCGAATCTGCAGTTTATCGACATTTAATGAAATATAATAGCTCTCGGATTTAAGGAGAAACATAATAACGTTGGGGAGACAGTTACTTGCAAATGTTTAAAGAATTTTATGTAAATATGGTGAATTAGAGAATTTTATATAATTATTTGTGTTTTCAAAAGTACCTTGCAGAGAGCAATAATATCTCCGAACATAAAATTATACAAATCTAGTGCATNAAATGTAAAATTATCGAAGTATTAGTGAACACGATTAGTTAATATGACAATTTTAAAACCTGTTTAAAATAAACGTTATGCGATTCTCTATTATTTAAAATGTTCTGCCATACCAAATGCAAAATCTCCATATTCGTTACAAAAAGAAATTATATGGAATTTGTTGCGTAAGAGTTTGTTATAGCAGAACTCTTACTGCAGCAGTAAGCCATATTTAGTTCTTTTCATTCTATCATAAAATAAATACGCACAAAGCTTTGAATTAAATTTGTTTGTTTTTTAGCGTTGTTTATTCTATTTGATACGATAAAGTTAGATGTTACTATCAAGGTATAAAATGTTTTTTTTTCCCAGAAAGATGTTTCTGTCTTTCTATTGAATGAATATCGAGAATTCCGTGATAGATCAAGCTGAAAAGAAGTGATATTTCAGAATGAAGAATAAGATGGGATGTTTGTTTAGATTCTTTAAATAGCTATGTACTTTAAGTTTATTGTTTAGTAGTATTAAAGTATAGGCAAATTCTACATTCGCATTTACTATAATAAAGACTCTAAATTAAGGTTTTTAAATTGTAACCGTTCAAAATTTTTATTGTAAAATATTTTATTTCTTAAACATTGTCTTCGTATATCATACTTTATTAAAAAACATCATGTTCTAGTATTTCAAGATTTACAGAAAAAAAAGTAAACAACAAACATTTAAAACAATTTTAAATATTAGTAATCTATTAAAAAGGTATTCAAGGTAACTTGGATAAAAGTTAATTTCACCGTAAGTTACGAGTAAATTTTGAAAGTTCCTTTTACGTATTTTTTTTGAAAACATAAATAGAGTTAAAAATGTTTCTAGCAAAAAAGTACAATTTCGAAAGTTTTTTGTTATATTTTTCTCGAATACTTTCGGATGCTTTAATATTTGCGGAAAAAAAGTTCAAACTTTGAAAGTTTTGTAATCATCTGAATTTTTTTTCCAATTTTTATATTATAAATTTCCTAAATTCTTCTTTTTTTTTCTTTTTAAATACTTTTGATTTTCCTGCTTTTATATGGTATTTGGATCTATGCTTATTATGTGAATTTGCAGTTTATTGACATTTAATGAAATATAATAGCTCTTGGATTTAAGGAGAAACATAATAATATTGGGAAGACAGTTGTTTGCAAATGTTTAGAGAATTTTATGTAAATATGGCGAATTAGAGAATTTTATATAATTATTCGTGTTTTCAAGAGTAGCTTGCACAGAGAAATAATACCTCCGAACATAATGTTATACGAATCTAGTGCTTGAGGTATACAAATGTACTATTATCATAAATCCTATTCACTAGTCTTCATCATCAGTGTCATAGCAGCCCGTGATGAGCCTTTTTCTTTCTGCAGAATATTTCTCCACGCAATTATCTTTGTTTCTGGATCTTGCAATAGACAAATGATTTTAAGATTCACGGTTATGGAGTCCAGTTATCGGAGTTTTGGGCGACCTCTAGATCTCTTACAATCAATTGTTTTAAATCTGAAAATCTTATGCGCTAGTTGCATGTATATGGCAAATATTTCAATAACAAATCTCCTCTCCTTTTTGTCTCACTTCATGAATTTTATTACATCAATTTCGCAATAAATTTTGTAAATTTCCATATTTGTCTTTCTTTTGTAAAAAATTGTTTTCTTTAATTTCAACAAAATTGCTTCATAAGATCTTTCTTTTTCTGCTGGCAATATTTGTAGTTTCGAATACATACGTCACAGTGAAAAAAAAAGTATGGTCAGAACTAACAGAAAATGATAAAATTTATCGTGTTTCTGCCTCTATGTGAACACTAGAAAGTTCGGTAATTTTCACCTAAACTCTTTGGTAATGATTTTTTTAAAATTAACAATGAAATATGGTTTTATAATATGTGATAATGACGCCCTGTGGGTGAGCGGTAGCCCTTTGCGCTGTCGTGCCACTGGTCATTTGGTTCGATCCTCGGGCCGGGCAAGGTTGACTCAGCCTTTCATCCCTTCAGTGGGTCGATAAATGAGTACCAAGCATGCTTGGGAACTAAACACTGGGGGTTCCGCGTTCGGCTGACCACCTGACCGTAACATCTGCTCCTGCACCCCAGAGCCCAAGGTCAAGAAAATTGAGATGGGCACAGTAGGCCTTGGCCCTCTTGGGCTGTCGTGCCGCTGAGTTTAGTTTAATGTGTGATAAAATTTAGAAAATTTGATAAAATTTCGAAATTTTATCATGGTATCTTGAAGCATGGCATAAGAACCCTTTATTTGGTTAAATTTACTATTTCGTATACTTTACTAAATGAGTGGTAATAAGAACTAAATTTTGAAAATCAGAATTTCTGTTTAACTATTACCATCTGAACTGAAAAATTATGAAATCAAGGATTTAAACATTGTAGATTTTGGATTTTAGTACCGGAGTTATGGCTTTTGTTTATACCAGAAGTACCATTACCATACAGTACGGTAATTTTACCAGACTGTTTTCCCTGTACAGGACTGGGCGTAGAATAGTTTTGTGTAGAATCAGTTTTGTATCTTTTTTTATGTATTTTGATCTAAGGAAAATATCTCAAATATTCACTATTTACTGGCCTTTGTATTGCACATTAGCATTTGCTATTAAAAATCATATTTGTGTGGGATATATTTTTCTCAAATTTTGCAAAATAGCAAGAAAAATAATTATAATGATTCTATGATAATTTCTGAGAGATCCCGTTAATAACAAAAAATTGTCAATGATAATTTCTAAAATACTCTATTGATACAAATAAATAGTTAATGATAATTTCTGAGGAAAGGATATTTACTTTCCTCGTGTTAATTGTAATTACCAAAATTGATAGAAGTTTTTGAATCTCTCACTTTCCTTTTCTGAGCACTTAACCTTCATTTTGGCATTTTTTCCTTAAATTCTTAACTTAACTCTCTCCACTCCCCTTCTACTAACCAAGAATTTGACCCTTCTATAATTGATTCAGCTCTTTCTAAACTTACTATATCCAAACGTACTCCCTCTTCCGATCCCTACAGTGAACTTCTTACTTAGCCATTTTTCACCTCCGTTTGCTACAAAATGTTAATATCCTGTCCTGTTTTAGCTTTTAAGTCATTTTCAAACTTGTTAACAAAATTAAATTTAAGTGTCTTGAAGCGTTTATCAGTATTGAAAATCGGTCACTTACCTTGCCGATAAAACCTCAGCTACATCAAATGAGCCGGACGCGCCTTGAAGTTAAGATTAAGGGAACATCATAGATTCGTCTACCATCAAGAATTAAATAGATGATTTATTGCTGCACATTGTTGGAGCATTTGATAACGCCAAAATTCTTTCCACCCATGTCATATCAGCTCATCTTGATGCTCTAGAATCCTGTTTCATTATTATAAGCACCAATTCCTTAGTATCTTCTACTCACGATAACATTTGAAAATACATTCTGCCCGGATTAACATCTCTTAATTACCGCAGTTTTTCTAGTTCGTTTCTTTTATTTTCCTCTTATCTTTCATTTTATTGTTGACAACTGTGCGTTTTCCTTTTCAAATTTGCTTTGTCTTTATCATTCACATCTGGTGAGTCTATTTCAGAACTCTCGAAACGTCGTTTATTCCAGCTTTTTAATTTTTGGAGCAAATGGAGCTTTTACATTATCAAGTATGCAAGTTATTTGATTACAATTTAAATATCTTACACACATTTAAATATTATATCATCATCTTGAAGTATTTTGAGACAGAAAGATGATAGATAAGCAGTTTTAAGCCTTTTAAGACAGAAAATATTGAATGGTAATATTTGTTCTAAAGCGACAAAATTATTAGAGTTGTAGTGCAGTCATTATGAGGGAAAATATATCTACAATAGCTCTAAGCGCTTTAAATGAAAACTATTATTTTAAAAATTAACAATGGTCAAAATATAAGTTTAAAAAGTTTAGTGGTTTAAAAAAACATTTTCGTATTAGCTCTTGGTCCAAGAAATATTTCGCAAAAGTATTTGCTAAGAGGAAAAGTTTTTCTTATGGAAGTGATTTATAACCACAACGATAAATTAAGGCAATTTTAGAACAAGACATAGCGTAAAACGTTTTGTGTGCTTTTAAGTACCCTAGTTCTTCTTTCTACGTATCAACCTCTTTTCCAAAAAAAACTGTTTTCTAGAAAACGACTTTTTCGACAGCCAAAATAATCGATTAAGAACAAGTTTTGTCATCAAAAAATTAAAAAACCTTTTTTTATGCTTTTTTGAGCATTAAAATTTCTCTAACGTGATTTAGGAAAGGAACTGTGGAAGGATTGGTTGGATATAAATTTTATGTTAGTCATTTTGAGATAGGAAATAATGTTAGATTTGAAATAAAGAAATATTAAGAAATACTTTAAAACCAATATTTCATCTATAAATGGAACAGACATGAAATATATTAGTAAATAAATTTACCTTCTTTATGTTATCATATTTTTATCACTCAGTTGGGATATGAGGCAGTTGAAATTGGTAAATTAAGACAGATCAACCTTTATTCACGGAAATTCTTTGGTAATTGTATAATATAATATTGCTGAAACTATAGATGTCTGTTTTTCAATTTATTGTAACCCATCTCATACCTGAGACATTGTAAAGGTTGTTTAAAACTTTTTTTCTTTGCATTAGACCGCTTTTTAGAAGGAAAATATTGTACAATATTTTGTCTAAATAGCTATAGTCATTCGTCATTATAGACTGACCAAATAGTTACGGTACTGTAAACACATTTTGGAGATGAAAAAAGTATTTTGAAGACTTATTTATAATGATTATTCTTCGCTAATATTCAGTCAGTCAATTATTTTACTAACGTTGGCGATTTAAAAAAATAATAAATGCGTTAAAACAGTTAAAGAAAAACTGTGAAAAGTGTTTTGATTTCTTGACGTGAGCTTATATTTCACTGGAGTAGCCATATATGAAACATAACCATATCAAAAATTTCGTTCTTTGTCAATTATTTATTCGTGATTTCACTGTAGCTTACAGTTCATCGCTACCGAATTTCGAATAAGAATTTACTGCACCATTGATTCTCTCCATGGTTATTACTAAATCAAACAGTTTACAAATAATTCAAATGACAGTTCGAGTTCTTTGCATTTATAATTCTGGGAATGAATTTACATTTGAAAGTAAAGCTCTTTTTTGAAAAATCAATATAGAATTTTATCTCGACCAAGAGCAAATCGAAAGAAAATCATAATTCAAAATTCGCTTAAAAATGTTAAAGAATAAAATCTTATATTAGGTGCGAATCTCTGTACCTTAATAATCGAACATTTTTTAAATGTTTAATATAAATGTTTTATAATAATCTGATGCAGTTTTATGTAATTTAAATTTCAAAACGCTGCAGAATTATTTACAAGTAATATTATGTAATTTGGACCTAAGTTTTAAATATCTTCTGTTATTATCAGTTAATTAGTTTAAAGTGGATAATATTTTGGGTATCTATAAAAGAAGCTGGTGTAACTACAAAAGGAATTTTCATTATAAAATACTCAATTGCATGTAATGGAAACTAAACAGAATACCTAATGAATACTATCTTAATTTTTTAAAAAGAAAGCAGAAAAATCTGAGTATGCTAAGATTATCACAGCTTTGTAGATTTTAACTAATAAACTGACAACCACCACTGCTTTAATTTTCTCACATTTTTAACTCTTTTTTTAAAAAAAAGTCTTGTTTTTCAATACATTATTTAAAAATTCATTTCATTCTCCTAAAACAAAAGACAGGGTTTAAAAAAAATTTTCCGCGTATTTTATAGCTAATATTTGAATATTTCCTAAATCATTATGAATTAAATTTAACACCAATTACATATATAATCGTCTGCCATGATCGTAAGACTTTTTTTCATAAACGTTAAAATGGAAGTCAATAATGCAAATATTTATTCCCTAAGAATATTAGATTCTTCATTTCCTTTCCGACTCGTGTTAATGAAAAACTTTTCTTCACGGCAAACACGAGGTTTCTCTACGAGATATCATCTTCAGCTAGGAATTTGACTTATCATCTTGACGGATATTCACAATCTATATTGATTCATAACTCATTTCGAAATTGTGAATCGATTTTTAAAAGGAAATATTTATTTAAGCTATTTGAAAAATTATTTTCACTCCCCTGACTTTTGAAATTAATTAGGTTTCGAAATATGTACAAAGAAGTTTCAAGAAAATATTAGCGGTGAAGTGTGTTGATTATAGTTGTTTAGAATATTAGAATACATTCTTCAAGTATTTTCATTTTCTTAATCGGAAAAAATCATTTAAATGAATTTTGGATATTTTTGAAAACTACTATTGGAAAATACAATTGGGTACTTGCAACTCGAGAAAAGAATACCGCTTAAATCACGTGGTTGCGCCTTATCACGTGGTTTTGCTCATAGCCTGTTAACGTTACAGCTATTTCGCTTGGCTTATTACCGCACTGAATCAATTTTCGGATCAGATTTTATTGGATACCACCAATCTACGTCAGGCATGGGTGTCGAACCTCATTGGTTGCAGAGTTGAGGCATAAACAAATGTCACGAAGTGGCAACGCATAACGTCCAATTCAAGACACAAGTGAGAGAAGGTATCAAGAGACAGTCTAGTGATGTTTTAAAAAAATACTATTGGAAAAATCAAAAAGGTTCGTGCGAGAAGGACCAAGTGATGTTATAAAAAGTGGCAAAATTGTCCTGAGTTTAAAACATGGTATGTTTTTTTCTTGATAGGCTATTCAATAAGAAAATTTTTCATGGGAGATAGTAGTTTCTGAATTGCTTTCTAATGCTGTTATACTTTCTATAGTTGATGTTTCTAAACTGACTAAATCACTTTTTCTACTAAGAACTCATCAATCTCTGTGTCCCAATAATACAGAGAAGTGAATCTCTAAGTACTGAAATATTAACGATAACTTTTTAAACAATTGCTAATTTTAATTATCGTTTTTTAAATTAATAACACTAATGTTAAACACCTGTATTTAAAATTTATAACATTTATGTCTAATATTATGATTTTAAAATATTTGTAAATATTCTGAAATAGAGAAAACTTATTAAGATTGTTAACAAGTACGGAGTTTAAAGAGTTTAATTAAAACCCTATATGAGGAACCATAATTATTTTTACCACAATTTTATCGAAGCAATTTTTACTCTGTTTGACTGCTGTATAAAGCATTTTCCTTATTACTTTTCGGGAAACTGAGATGTTTAGAGTATTATTAAAATAAATTTGATTTTTCCATTTATGAGTTTCAAGTACCATAGAATTATACATCCACGAAATTTTTTTAAAAAAAAATTGTTGCAGTTGCTTTCAAGACCACGTAATTTAAATGTCGGGATCATGCATGTCTGAAATTACATAAAAATATAATTTTTTAATATCCCTTTTTAAAACTACTCAAATAACCTGGTAATGTGAACTTGATTTGCTCTTTACTGAAGAGAAATTATGGAATTATTGAGAGATAAAATTTAGTATTGAAAATTTTTATTCGATTTTAATATCTTTAACATTTTTAAAGTGGGTCATCCAATGTCATGTTTTATGATATTTAAAAAAAGTTCTGTAACAATTTAATTTCGAGTTAGAGTAATTAATTTTAACAAATGCTAAAGTTTAAAAAATCTATAAGATAAAAAAGTTCTATAGTACTCAATCATAAATTCATTTTTATTCTGTATTTATTCCTTGAAAATTATTTCAGACATTTTATATTGATAATAATGGAAAATAGAAAGTAATTTTCCCACCTTTACACTTTTAAATTAGAAAATTATTCAAATTTCTCTAAAATCGATTGCCTAATGATGAGCAATACTTAATCTGAATTAGTTCATGGTGTTGAAGACTTAGTCTAAGTTATAATAGCAGGTTTTATCTGGTAATTTCCAAATCAAAACTATTTATAAAGTTGGCTGAATGTAAAATCAATTTATTGGTTCGAATTCCTTCTTTTCAATATCCAATAATAGCTGAATATTTCCGACAATTTATTGCTCCCATTTCAACTGTATAATCAGTTCGAACTTTTCAGAGCACTTTTGAACGTGGTTGAAATGATATTGCTAATTTGTAATAAGCACGAAGCAATTACCATCTAAAAATTGGAACATTTGTTTACTGGTTCTATTTTCGAAATGTCAGATCATCAAATATAAATAAAGAACCTGGTTTAGTTATCTTTTGAATTTATTTGTGACAAGTTTTGTTTCTAAAAAATATTATAATGGGTTTTTTTACCTTTTACCTTCTTATGAATTCGAAAAAGTGCGTGATTGACTGTATCTGTGCATTTTGGGATATTAATTTTCTTTCTAACGAGAGAAAATCGATAAGAGTTATTTTTACATAGGAGTTATTTTTTTATGCATTATTTTAAATTAAATTTAAAGAAAATAAAAGCAGCCTCACTTTTGTAATAGTGAAATATAATAACTGAAATAAGTGCTGAATACTTTAAAATTGGTATTGAATAAAAGTTTAATAAATAAAAAACTTTTAAAAGTAGTTGAATTTTAATGGTACAAGTCTGCGCTTTAAAAATTGATTGCATTTCATAAATTTTATTTATTTAAAAAAGAACATCAACGATTATAGTTTAAATTATAGTTCAGAGCCATTTTGTGTTTCCCTATTAAAATACACTATCTACCAATAAGTATTTGGACACCTATGCAAATGACTATATCTGCGGTCCTGAGATACGTCAAGCCCTCCACCTGTATAGATCGTGTGGGGAACAACATCGACATTAATCCCATATAAGATGCCTACTGCACTATTTTGGATGACATACGTTGTGGCAGTTCTACAGGGTGGACCCCTGTTACTTCCAGGACGAAAATGTCATCTGTCATGTTGCGAGGGTTACCAAGGCTTGGTATGGTGCCAATGGGGTTAATCGAATGGACTGGCCTGCCCAGAGCCCAGGCCTGAACCCTATCGAGAACCTCTGGGACGAGTTGGATCGCCGAATTAAGGGGTGTACTACCCGTCCAAATTCGATGAAGGAACTTACATGTCTTCTCCAAGCTCAGGACTTGTGGAAAATATGCCCCGGAGGGTTCACACTGTAATTGCCTCTAGTGGAGGCTCTACCAACTATTGATTATGAATAAAGTTTGTTTTTCTTTTCAATCACACGTGTCCAATTACTTAATGGTAGATAATGTAGCAATAGTTTGTTCTATATAAGTCAGCTGACCACTTTTGGAAACAAAGTCAGCTGACCACTTTTATCAAGCATTCATGCAACAACAAGAAAAACCAATTCTTGAAATAGGTTTAGTTTTGAGCCAACTGGCCATTTGGTTTCCAGAGAACAATCTACAAATATAATTAATTTCTAAAACGATAGGTATGTAGAAACAAAATCGAATTTCNAAAACAATGAGCTAACTGCTAAAGAACTCACAATAACTGTCACACGATTTGTTTTGTATGTTTTTAGATAACAATGTAATAATATGCCCCAAATTTATAACTCAACAAAATAGGGAGAACTAAGGAGACAAATTGATTTATTTACTTTTGTCTTCTCTGATAAATTTATATATATGTGTGTGTGTATATATATATGTGTGTGTGTGTGTGTGTATATAGCATAAAATTTGGATTAAGATAAAATTTCTCGAATATAATTTTATTTAACGTGGCATTATTTACAAACGGGCAGGAAAAAAACTTCTTCTTTAAAACAAAGACGCTCTTGTGTTTTTCATAACTTAAAATTTCATTTTCCTGATATTAACAACTTTTAACATCGATACCTTATTTTTAGTTCATAAGCAGACGAACAACAAATACTAATAAATTTTAGAGTCTATACAACACACATATTACACATATTAGACACATACACATATATTAATAGTTTCAAATATCCAGTAAGAGTTCAACAGCCTTTTTTGGAAGAGGGTCACATGAAAGATTTTTTTAGAAATCGGGCCTGTAGAGAATTATTATAACAACTGTTAATAACTTAATTATTCAGTCGTGAACAATATTAATTTTTGTTAAAATGTGCGAGGTAAACTATGACAAAATATTTATAATTTTTATAAATCCATGCATAATATTTACGAGAGAGTTAGAAATTTTGCACAATTTGTCTTTGTTAAAAATTAAGTCTATAGCAGGCTCTTAGTTTTGTAGGAAAATAAATTTAATTACTTTTTCACTGTATATAAAGTACTTTTTTTTTACATTTTTAAATAAATTTTTGAACCACATTTGTTTGTAACGTGTTTTTGGAAAATAAAATAAAAAAACTCTTAATCTCACAAAATTTAAATCGATTGACGCCTACATTCTGGAAACTTAATTTTATAATTACATTGTTTTTTCCAAATTTATTAAAATTAGTTAAAAAAATGAGCATAAAATTTCTTATGTTTATTTTGTAAGTTTTTCTGATTGCAAAGTGGTGAGTCTCACATTGACCATTAGAGGATCGCGTAGGGCTTCAAGGCCACAGGTTGTGCACCAAGTTTCTCTTAAGTAGAGTAGACAGCTGCCTTCTAGGCATAGCAAGAATCTTTTTTATGAAATAAATTAATAAATAAATAATAAATTAATGGGAAATAAATAGACCTAAATGTGATACAACTTTTGTGACCATAAGAAGTGAAAGATAAATTGAAATAAAATAACCAAATTATTCAAAACTTTTAATACATGTGACTGCAGCAAAGAAGTAGAAAATGAAATTAATAAATGATTTAAACATACTATTTGATTGAGATAAGAGTCATTGCTTTTTTCTTTGCAACATATGATAGCAGTGCTGAAATACTGAAAGCATTTGCGATAGTAGTTTATAAGTTACTGTTCTGATAGCTGACATTTTAAGTTTCATTGTAAAGAACAAATTGAGATATTTCGTTGTGTTTTGGGGATTTGATAGCACGCAGGACACGGAAGATCAAAGTGTTTATTTTTGCCATATTTTAGTATTTTGTCATATTTTAGTATTCCCATAAAGGGAAAAACGCGCTTCAAGCTAGCGAAAAATTGCGTAAATCTTACGGTGACGATGCTCTAGAAGAACGTCAATGCCCAAACTGGTTCTAGAAATTTCGAGTTGGGGATTTTGATTTGAAAGATGCTCCTCGATCAGGAATGTTTACCCGTATTGATGATGACAAAATAAATAGAGTCGAACCCACTTTACACGACGCGAGAGATCGCAGAGACATTGAATATCAGTTAAAAAAAGAATTGTTCAAGTCTATCTAGAGAAACTGGGACACGTAAGCAAGTTCGAAATTCGGGGTCCACATGAACTCAAAGAAGTTCATTTGGCGGCACGAATAATCATCTTCTGAAACTTAAAGTAAAAGACCCTTTTTTGAAACTGATGATAACTTGTGGGGAGAAGTGAATTTTATACAATTAATTTTGGTTGCGAGGTGAAGATTCGCCATCAATGACTTCAAAACCAAAATTTCACCAGAGGAAGGTTATGCTCTCAGTGTGTTTTGAAATTGAAAGAGTGTGGTGTTTTTTTAGTTCCAACCATGGAATGGAACAATCAATTCAGATATGTACTGTTTAGCCATTGGACAGTTTGAACGAAACTGTCATCCAGAAACGTCATGAGCTCGTCATTCGTGAAGGATTTGTGTTTCATCACGACAACGCGAGACCATTCACAACTTTGGTGACTCGTCAAATGTTATTGGAGATTGGATGGGATGTGTGGCCCCACCTACTATACTCACTTGTCCTTGCGTCGTCTGTCTTCCACTCGTTTCGGTCTCTTCAAAATTCCTTGCGTGGAGTAATGTTAAATTCAGATGAGGCTGTAAATCAGCACCTTGTCCAATTTTTCTACGAATGAGTAGTTAAGAAGTTCACCTAAAGATAGCAAAAGGTTATCAAACAAAAAAGAACATATATAATTTATTAACTTTTAACCTTTATATAAATTTATGACTTAAAAAAAATTGTGACTGAATTATAATATATAAATTTATGTTTAAAAAAATAACTCACTGACTTTTTACTCCACCCAATATTTATCAGGATAAAGATTTGAAATTTATATTTGGTTTTTATGTCTTTATACATAATCTAATAAAAAAATTTAAAAATGTTCATGGTTTTTACCTTCAGTTCTTCCAAGTTAATCAGTAACGTAAACAGAGACTGCTTACTGGATTGCTTCTTTTTGTTTGACTTTCTGATTTGGTTCTTTAAAAGATAAACTAATCTATTTTATATTTTATAAGGGATCTTTTCTCTTTATTTTAACACAGGTCTTTTTTAATTTCTTTCTTAAATTAAAACGACTGAAGTTAAATGAAGTATTCATTTCAATTTGAAATAGTTTAAAGCAGTTGAAGTTTATCTTCTCACTAAGGAAAGATTGAGTATTTTATAACTTAAAGAAACGCTTTTGATAATAGTTCAAATAATCTCACACAATTCAGATATTAATTTTACTTTGTTAAAAATTATTTTTTAGTTTTAAACTCATAATGACATAATAGATTTTTAAAAATTATTCAGATTAAAAGATAATGAACGATTCAAATGCACGGCATATACAATATAACAGTATGTATCGTATTCATACATTGTACAGTCAATATATGAAATCAGATTTTCCTTTGAATGACTAAAACTGTTGGCAAAATTTGAAATGCTTAATATTTCACACCTCACCAAAACAATATAAACACGAACAGTCATTCTATACAATGAATATACATTCGATAGAATTCCGGAATTTTCTATTATGACAATAGCCTATTTATGTAATCCTATAATACAATCCTAATCCTATATATTAATATAGCCTATTTATATAATCCTGTATGTTTGAAATTAATAATATTGGTTTAATATTAATGTTAAAGATCAGTTCAAAATTATTACCCTGTTTGTAAAGGAAATGTCTCGCGTACTTAGCATTAAACGTTATTACTTCTAACGGGCAATAACATTTAATGCTAACTACAGCTATTTTTTTATATTAAATTATAAACAAACGAAGAATTAGATGATTTTGAAAGTGTAAAAATGATTAAGGATCTTATTTTGGGAAAGGATTTATACACACTTTTTATAAATGAACGTTCAACAAATTTATTTCAGTAGAAAATAATCGTAAATACTATAACTACAAATCAACTGGAAATAAATTTCTTTATCTAGAATTAAATGAAGTGAAACCATATCAAAGTCTAACTTTAAAGCTTTCTAACCTGACTTTGATTGGAATTCTTTTTCATACTTACCCTCCGGTGAAGAGTTTATCAAAGAATAATATCTATCAATACGAAAGCTGGGTGATTGAAGTATTTCTGTATTCCCCGAGGCTATCTATTTTGTACGGAAAATAAAGTAATAATAAAAAAAATAACAACTTCCGTTTTGCCTTTCAATTACAATTCAATGATTTAAGAGGACTGAGTTGTGAAAGATGGGCGGGAGAGCAAGTTTTTGATGGAAAAGGGGAGAAATATTTTGGTAATAAGAAACAATAGTTGTCGCTTTTTTTTAATTTAAAGAAATAATTCTAGTATTTTAAGACAAGAATAATTTCGATTAACCGCAAAAATTTAGAGAGTGTATGAATGTATAATATTGATGGAAATTTGTTTCTGGTGTTAAGTATAATCTAAGTTCATGAAATAAATCGACAGAATTATAAAAGCATGCGCAATAACCACTTAAAAAGAGTTAAGAAAATTATAATTATTCAAAACAACTAAATTAAACGCTATTTTTTACATTTCATACATTTGTTTTATGATTGAAGCATATAGTTTGCCTCGCAGTTTGCATTATTATTTTACGTACTTAACAACTAAATAAATTTTATCTATAACAATTATAAATTTTAAGTAAATTAATATCATTTATCTATCATGATTTCATCTATCATAAATGATAGATGCATTTTTATTATTGATTAATATATAATTAATAATTATATCATTAACGGTGTGGAATATACAGCTGAAATTTTCACTATCTGTATCATTATTTTTAAGTACGTAACAGAATGATAGATATTTTTTAACTATTGATTAATATATAATTAACATTTATATCTTTAATCATATGGAATTTACAATTTAAATATTAAGTCTAATCATTAGTTAATACGATTTTCCTTTTTGTCCATTTTGTAAGGATCAAAATTAATTTAACAAGGTTTTGTTACTTAACGATGCAGTAATTATAATGCTTCTTTTTAAAATTAAAATTTATAGTTCTTCCCATGTAGTTTGCTTAATTTTATACCGATTTACCACTATTTTAACCATGTTTTTATTCATATATCTATAATATTTAATAAGTATTACAAAAAAATTGTGAACCTAAGTCAAAGATAAAATTTTGCTACTAATGGTGATGTACGTAATGCTTCATAATCTCCATTTTTAATCTATGTAGTTGGAGATTAGATTACTCAATTTCCAGTTAAAAGAAAAACCATGTAAGTCCCTAAAGGTTTATGGGGCTTCATGGATTATGTAGGTTAATGTTACCTATTGTTCAAGTTTGCTCCTCATTAACCTTTAAATATTTATGCCCATTACATTTATTTTTGTGCAATTAAAAAATTAATTTTGTTATTTTTTTCAGTTAAGGACGTAGACGAAGAAATTCTTGCGATAGTTATTAAGGCATAATTATAGATTTCAATTTTATAACATATTCACGTAACTAAAAGTACTCTAACATTATTTTAAAGACATATTTAAGCAGAGTATTATTTTTTTGTTTGATAAATATTGTGTGTTAATTATGTTAGCTAATATAGCTTTAAAATGGCATTAATGTATTAACGTTTGACACACGGCTTTCAAATAAAATGACAAAAACACTTATTAATTCAGCATGTTTCATTTAAAATATAATTAAAATTAGGCAATGAAACTAAGTCATCTACAAACAAACAAAAATCACAGTTTTTGGAAGAAATAAATAAGGTTTGCTAAAACAAGTCTGTTCTTTCTTTATATGTTAATAATTTGCGATAGGTTCAAAAACTAAGTTAAACTTATTTCTTACATTAGTTATTAATTTCAGAGTTGAGTATAAAATTGAGATGAAAGGAATTTATACGCTGGCTATCATCATGTTTGAAAGAGACAACTTTTGCTATCTATATTTTAACCACTTTAGAGTAACTAGGGAGCTGAAATTATAACTATAACTCTGTCAGTTTTCTATCGTTTCTGATCTCTAAGGAGAATAGTTATCATCATTTTAACGTGAAGTACGATTATCATCAATATTAATTTTGACCACTTCATAATAAAAACAATTAGTCGGTATAAAACTAAAGCGAAGAAAATAATATATAGAAAAAGTGAGAAATAAAATAAAAACAAAAATAAAATTAGTTTGCATTTTTTGAGTGCACTTGAAAAATATTTTTTAATGGTGTATTTTTCTTATTTTCTCTTTCACGTTATACGTTCTGAATAATCTTAAAATTAAATTTTTCAATTAATAAAAATTTTAGCCTACATACGAAAACTATTTTTGGTTAATTTTTTCTGTATGACAGATTTATTCCTACAAATTTATAAGAATAAAAAAAAACGTCTTACTACGATATTATAAAACAATTATCATGTAGTTAAAAAATGTATATTTTTTAAATGTGGCGTATTTTTTTAAAGATAATACAGCATATTCTATAAATTACAATAATATTTTTTCAACGATTTCCAGTAGTTATAATTCAGAAAAGTAAAATTTTAACGTTCAATAGTCTGTTTTTTTACACTGATTAATAATATCGTGCAGATTTGCTGCAATCGTTGATGAACTAAATCTAATTAAAGTGCAAGTAAATTCTTCTTACTTTCTTAATTATTTTATACTAAGTTTTATTTTAAACATAAATATGGTTTAAGTTAATACATTATTAATGTTATACCAAATTTGCACAATATTGAGGTTTAACGTAACGATTTGATGCTTCAACTGAGTAATGATTTTTCTGAAAAAATAAAAATAAAGCTCGTCCAAGATTTGATATTTAAGTGATCCTCAAAATTCAAAAAACTTTAAATCTTTGAGTGTTTTGCATAAGAAAGCTGTATTCAGAAACACTACCGTATTTGATTTTAATCTTTGCAAACTTTTTAGAATTCGGGAACTAAAAAACTAAGCAAAGATTGTGAATCAATGATGTGTAAAAAAAATAAAGATCAATTTAGTAACTATACTTCAAAAAATCGATTTAAGAGCCATTTTAACAGTTAAGTTACAAGTTATCGGAATACTGGATTAGGAAGAAAAAATCATTGAGTTATCAATTTTAATAATGCTATTTTTATCAAATAACATATTGATTTCCTATGCATACAGAAAATAAAAAATGAAAGAATTTTTTTATTGGTATAATTTTAAGCAGTTAAATAAAAACTTTTTGTAATTTAACTTCCAACTCTGAATAATATATTATTGTAAGTGACCCAGAAATTAGGATACTCGTAGTTAAAAGAAAAAAGAAATTTAGATTTTTTCTCTGTTTCTTTAAGTTTAAATTGTAAAGGTGTTTGATTAATTAAATTTTATTGAAATCGTTGATTTAAAATAGATATTTTTTAAAATTTAATAATAATTTAAAAAATAAATTATTTTATGTCATAATATATTAAAAATGCAATAAAAAAATCTGGTTTACTTAGACTTGCATATATATTGCAGTACTCAAGGTAAGATATTTTACAAATGCTAAAAAATCGCACTTTTTTACAACATTTTTTAAACTTTCACTAAGGACATGGAAGGAAATTTGTTAAACTTTGTTATAATGGTTGAAATTTTTTTGAATTCTCTGAGGTTTTGCCTCCTGATTACCTTTCTCACCAATGACCATGGTTATTTCTCATTTATTCTTGATTATTTTCCTTTAAAGTCAAATTTTTTTTTTAAAAAAAGGGAAAAATGTGTCTTTGTTAACACAATATATAATTATTATAATTCTGCGTAAGAATATTTTGTTTCCATGTCAATTGTAATAAAATGAATAGTATCCTGAATTTGCTCTGAAAGGAACACTAAGAGTAATACTATATATTATTTTTAACAATCGAAAGTATTAATTATTTATCCTTTATAAATGAAATAAAGATTATATTTAAGTATTAGATTGAAAATTCGCGGATATTCATGCTTAGGCTCAGAAATCTTTTGCATTATGACTAATTTTGTTGGGCCGCACTTGCAAATTTTATCATGAAAAGACAAAAACTCATTTGATTTATTTTGATCATTATTAAACTTTTTTGGTGTCCTAACCTACTAAAAGGCATCTTATATCCAAACCTTCCTTGGGTTATGGGGTACTTACCAAAATCCGATAGGGGGCACGCTGATCCATCCCGTCATTCTAGGTATAAGGTTTTACACACAGTACACTTCCATAAGGCTAACTCATGAATAAATAGGCATTCAGGATCAAATTATGAAAAATCAAAAATACTCAATACTTTCAGTAAGTCATTTTTTAAATTACAGAGTAATAAGAAGCAAGAGGGGCCAAAATGGTCCCAGCCGTCTAGTGTTTAGAAAAAAGGAAGGCGATATTGAACTTTTGTGAATCACAATTAAGTAAAATGGGACTAAAATATCACAATTGTTTGATTGCCAAAAGAGATAGGTAGGAAATGAGAGGCGGTTATTAAAAATGCCTCCAAGTTTCTTCAAGCTATGAAACTAGTATGAATATTTTTTATTCGTCTTCCTTATTAGCGATTCAACAGATTCGATAGCGTTTCGGTTTTTTTCTACAAATAAAATACACATTTTTAGCGGCTTACTAATAATTATTCTTTTTACTTCCTTTTTGAGAAGTTTTCTGAAAATATATACTAAGAATGTTATTTACGGAACAACGTGTATGTACCTACTAATAGAATTTTCTTTCAGGTAAGAGGTTTTTCCAATTTTAGTTTCATTTAACGAAACTCATAGATTTGACATTTTTTTAGAAAATGTTTATATCGTGCATTTATATGATAGTCCAATATTTTGATTTTTAGAGAGAGAAAAGAAATAAATTATGAGTTTTGCAACAAATCTTATACTATAATACGAGGAATGCTTTTTTAAAGAAAATAAGTAATTATAGGGCATATATTTACTTTAACTGTTTACCTTTATTAAGTATAAATTTCGTACCCAATTTTAAGGGGTTTAGGAAAATAGTTCTATCTTTACACATTTATTTTCGTAAATAGTATGAAAACATGAAAAGAAATTATGGACGAAATATATATCTTCTCAACGCTTCTTTATCCGGTAAACGTACATTTTTCTACTCTGAAAGTGGTCTATATGTTTGAGTAATGTTCGGAAACTTAATGGAAAAGACAAATGTTCAATATATTTTGAGCATTTCCAAATGGTTTTCTCACACTACATAATGCATTTCGCGTGTTTTGATGTTATTGACTAAGCATATAATGGCTTTGAATACTATTCTTTTGTTTCTTCATGGGAAACGTCTTTTCAACGATTGGCACTTGGATGAAAGTAAAAAGAAATGAACCAATATGATGTTTAAATGACAGAGTTCAGTTTAATTTGATGCTCAATATTATTAAATTAGTTGCGCAAATATTACATATTTTACTTTTATTTAAACTGGTATTGAACAACCGACCCAATTTTGTGTTAACGACTGTCAAGGTTCAACTCCGTATCCTTGTAATTTTGAACCCAATTCAGAAATAATTAAATATTGCCAAAAACATATTAAGTATTGCAAAACATAGTTATTTCATAGGCGCATAGTTATCTAAGTCTCATAGTTATCTTATAGGCACAAATATTAATTATTGCCAAAAACATAGTTATGAAATTTTTGGATTGAAAATGAGAAGGTTGAACATTGAAATACCTTTCAAGATTTGTTCATTTGAAATATTGCAAGAAATAATAGCGGCACCATAAATGAGTTTTTTTTTTTTAATTTTTGAAACTCAGTTATAAATAAGTCTAATTCTTAATCGGTGTTTTCATTAATAGCTATCACATTTTTTGAAATTTAGTCTTACAAAATATCGATGAGTTATTTACGGTGTTCCTTAAACAAACATAAACTTAGGTGATATTGTTAAATTATGCCTCAAAAAGTTATAGTTATACATAATGCTAGCTTAATTGCAATATACTAATTAAAGTTATATATGATAACTCACATTGAATTATTATTTTATATATCTATTGTTCCTATTATTTTGAAAACATGTTTATGATTTTTAATTAGTCATGTTCGTTGTTTCATGTCATAAATTTGTTTTTGAAAATTCTTAAACTAAAGGAAACAAAAATTTGCAGTTTTTAAAATTTCATTGCTTCACAATAAAAGCAAGAAACAGATACAAATAGAAATTCATTTTTTATTTTTAATCTTTTTTATTCTTTTGTTCTTAACCATTAGGTATAGTCACTTCATTGTTCTTAAAATATCTTTTCTTCTATGACCAGAAAACTATAGAAATGATATATTATGCTAGTGTCTTTTACTTGATGAAGATATACTTTAATCGGCGTTGAACTGCCGACCCAATTCTTATTTTAAGACTATCTATGCTCAACTCTGTAGCCTTTATAATTCTGAACCCAACCCAAAATGCAAGGGATCTCCTGGATAAAGCATTGAGATGAACTAGCCTTTGTGTAGGACTTTTTGATAAAGCTAACTCGCATTTCCCTTGCATGGAGAGGAAAACCCCGAAAATCACCGACGGTTAGCCCTGTGGCAAGAGAATTCAACCCGATGAACCGTCTACTATTGAGGATATTTTACGTCAGCATTGGAAGCAGAACTCGTATCTAGCTGTCAATGCTGGAAATCAAACCCGGATCACCTCATTGATGGGCGAAAGCTCTATCTTCTGAGCCCCCACGGCTTTGATGAAAATACTGGGATTATTTTACATTGAAATGGCACTGTGAGGAAAAAAAATAATATGGTCAAAATTACCTGAGATGGTAAAATATATCATGTTTTTGAGTCTATGGTAACAACAAAAAGCTCAGTAATTTTTACGGAAAAGATTAGCTTTAGTAATGATTTTGGTAAAATTAAAAATAAAGTAATGTTTTAGATAAAATTTACTTAAATGGAGTAAAATTTGGTAATTTTATCATGGTATCCTAGAGCATGTCATAAAAATCACTTATTCGATTAAATTTGCTGTTCGCTTTAGTATTTTTTACTAAATGTGTAGTAATACGAACTATAATTTTGAAAATCATAATTTCCGGTAAGCCGTTACCATATCAATGATTTAAGAACGAACAGTATATTTTTATTTCATTAACACTAGAGAGACTGATATTTAGTATATACCTATATTGCCCAAAAGCAGTCAAAATGACTGGATTGCGAAAGAATAACTGATGTGTAAAGAAATTTGTCTAAAATAAATTTTTAATAATTTTTATATCATTTGCAGTTATATTATAACAAGTTATTAGTAAATATTAGCTGTAAAAAAATTATATGTTGTGCAAAAAGTCACAAAATTCTAAGAAATTGTGTCATTATACACATCATTGTTTTTCTAATTGAAATTAAAAAGCACTCAAAATGACTTCCTTGGGCAATCCAGTGTGAAAGATTATTATTGTTATTATTTTTCACTAGAAATGTCATTACTATACAATATGGTAATTTTGAAAGAAGTTTTTCCCCAAACTCTAAGATGAGTAAATAGTGCTTATTTTTATGCAAAATGATGATTTGCAGCTGCTTTCAGGTGTAGATATTTGTATATGTTTAACATAAAATTATAAGTCAACAATTTTTTAGGTTATCAGATTTTTACTTATTGTTGTTAATTTAATCACTGGTCACCACTAAAACATAACATTGTATGATTTGGCAAAATATTGTTTTGTGTGTTTATTTTTTAATTTATATCAAAGTATACTTAAAAATTTTAATAAAAATGAATGTTTTTCTATACATTTTCGTAAAAACACCATACCTGAACATAATTATCTAAACACTAATTGTAATTATATTTGATATTATATATTCTAAACACTGCTTATCGCAATAAGACTCTGCTCTCATAAGTTGTTTAAAAAGCTGAATAATATGGTATGAATTTAAATCATAAATCATAACATATCCACTTTGCTAAATTTTTTTATTTTTGTGACACCACTTACTTTGTTTTTATTATTACAAAAAAAATCTAAACTATTTTTCGGTTTTGTTCTTAATTTTTTTAAAGAAAGATTGAATTTTTCATTTAATTCTTAGACGAATTATTGATAATCCCAGCATGAAAGCTTTCCTGCTAAAACTATTAATAAATATGGTGGTTTTTTGCAACCTTCATTAGCAAGATTCTAATTAATGATCATCTGAAAAAAAGCCTGCATTTAAACTGTTTAGAAAAGCGTATAACTAACATCTTAATATAAATGGTAGCATAATAAATAGTGAAGAAGTTGATCAAAAGCAAGACTTAGATCAAGAACTTAGTTTTCCTGTATATGTTTAAAAACATCAATTTTAATCTTGGTACTAAAAAAAAAAGAATTTTGAAAAATATGTGTTTCACACGTCTGAAACATCTAAACTCGCACAATTTTCTTACGCTTAGACTGAATAATTCAGGGCAATTTTATTGTAGAACATTAATGATTACATACCCGTAACGAATAGTGGTTGCCATGGTATTTCAATGACAGCAAACAATAGTTACATTTTGTTTTTTTCCTTCATTACAATACTAATACTAATCTAAATGAGTCTAAGCAAATTTTAACGAAGCAAATATGACATGTTGAATGTTATCAAGAGATAATAATCTTTATAATTTGAAGAAAAGAAAGTAGATATTATCTATTTCTTTATTTTTCATATCATCATTATTATAATAGATATATCTGAAAGAAAAGTTATTATTTTTTATCACATTTGATAAATAATTAATTTATCATGGATCTATATGATAGGCGTTAACTATTTCTTTATAGTTTCGAGTACCTCAGATAATGATGATATTTCTTATTCCCATGAACTTATTCATATATGTTCATATTATCGATTTTAGGGTTGCATATGCCAAATAGTGTCGATAGTTATTTTTATTCGCTACTACTACTAATCTAATTCAGTTAAAAGCATTATAGGAATTAATTCAGTTGAAAGCATTGTCGAAACAAAACTAAACAATGGAAACATTAAAATGCATTTTTGAAAAGAAACGACTTTCTATAAGGATTAAAAAATATTTGCAATTTGGAGCATTTTAATTTGGAATTTACTATAAGTAAAAAGAAATCAACGAGAAACGAGAAAACATTAAAAACGACATCAATTGGGTGAAAGAAGAATAATGATATCGGCTTATATTGTAAAGAAAAAATAATTTATAATTAGGTAATAAACGGTCCCGCTTGGAATTGGCCGTAATGCATCCAACTTGTTTAAGATTTGATTTAAAGAACACTCGATTGCCCAAGGAAGTCATTTTGACCGTTTTTTAATTTCAATTCGAAAAACAATGATGCATGTAAGGACAGCAGGACACATTATAAGAATGGAGGATAGCAGGACAACCAAAAAAGTTTTCTGCCCTAGGCCAACAGGTACAAGAAAAAGAGGACGGCCAAACCTAAGATTTTTAGACTGCCTTAAAAAGGACTTGCAAGTTTTAAGGATAATAAACTGGAGAACTTTGGCTAAGGGAGGAATGTCTTGAGCATTAATGTTGCATTAATGTTGGCCTTCTCAACATAAGCTTGTTGAGAAGGCCAAGGCCCATCCTGGGCTGTCGTGCCAATGAGAAGAAGAGAATATAAGGACACAATTTCTTAGAATTTTCTGACTTTTATTATTTTTATTTTGATATTTACTAATAACTTGTTATAAGGACACAATTTATATAAGGACACAATTTCTTAGAATTTTGCGACTTTTATAATTATTTTTATTGTTGATATTTACTAGTAACTTGTTATATAATTGAAAATAATATCAAAAATATTAAAAATTAATTTTAAACGAATTTTTTTATACATTAGTTATTCTTTCACAATGCAGTCAATTTGACTGCTTTTGGGCAATGTAGGTATTTCAGTCTTTCTAGTGTTAAGAGCCGACTGGAAAAGCGAGGATATTTAGAGCAAGTACAGGAAATTCATACTTATCTAGTATTTGCACTAGGAAATGCATAAGAAATACTCTATTTGTATTTTGCTTATACGAAATTTCGGTCCCCTTATTAGGTTGGTTGGAAAAATTCTGTCACACGATATGTTGTCAATAGGAAAAACTCTATTCAATCGTATCTTATCCACGTGACATTCAGTGCCACTATATATTACCCTCTCGAGATACCATTACACTTTATCTAGCCCTCATCAGATTCTATATAGCTTTACTTTTATAAATTTCTCAGAAAAAATGTTTAAATTATTTATTAATTGCTAACTAAGAAATAATCGTTGATTGGCAGCTTTCACCTAATGCGATCAAACAACAGAATTTTATCTGTGACAACTAGGCTCATGGCCAATGAAAGTCGATCTCACGTTCTTCGAAAACTAAGCGCTGAACCACGTAATAAGGATTAAAATTTTTATTTTCCGTCATCGGATGCCTAATTATCCTATCTAAGTTTGTGTTGAGCACCTTATGAAATCACATAACTCCTTGCAGCTGGGAATGACAGATAAGAGGGCTTATCTGTCATTCTCATGACCGGCTGAATAAGGGTTCGAATCCCAGTGTTGACACCACAATATGTCAGCCATTCCTTCAGTGCATGATAAATTTCCAATATCCTGCACTTCTCACTTGATGATACTTTATTATTGTTCTATGAAACTCTCATTCATGCATAGATGGCAGCACCCCATAGCTGCTAAACACAAAAAGTCTAGTATTTCCCATCTATCACGATGGATGGTACCGCTAGATAAACTAATTAAACTACATTCCATGGTTCACTTGAGAAGACGCAACTCAACCACAAACTAACTTACCTAAGAAAAAGCCTAACATAACCTAACTCTAATGTCCAGTTAAATTTTTTTTAAATACTGTTTTGAAACAATGCTAGATGTAACTGTAGTTTAATAGTCATGGCTTTAAAATACTAACTGTAAACGGTTTTCAACCCGCATAGGTAAAAAATTGTTCATAACCATTAAATTTACGGTTAATTGGATGGACAAACTGCTGTCAGTTACTTTATTTTATTTTATAACCGTCGTTGAACAGACGATCCAATTTTTGGTTTTACGACTACTAATGTTCAACTCCGTGTTCTTGTAATTTTGAACCCAATCCAGAAAACACGGGAACTCTTGGATCAAGTATTGGGAGAAATTTACCTTCGTAAAGGAATTATTGATGAAACTAGCCCGCATTTGCGTTACGTGGAGAGGAAGACTACGATAACCTCCCACGGTTAGCCTGACGGCAAAGGGACTCTAACCCATGATCCGTCTACCACTGAGGATATTTCACGTCAGCACTGTGGTCGTCTCAAGCCGGATGCGGATTCGTATCGATCAGCCATCGGTGGGATTCGAATCCGGTTCACCTCATTGGAAGGCGAGCCATCGCTGCCCCCCCAGTTACTTTATCGTAATTTCACAGTGAAAATTCTAACAGTGTTGCTCACATAAGATTTAATGTCATTTTTGAAAAATATGAGGATATTATTTCTTCTTTATAAAAATTAATTTTAAGTTTTTTATACTTGTTCTTAAAAAAGTAAAATAGTTGTTTTAAAATTCTTTTCTTAAATTTTATAGTTAACATCCA
The DNA here is from genome assembly GCF_043381705.1 of Parasteatoda tepidariorum. Classification (NCBI taxonomy): domain Eukaryota; kingdom Metazoa; phylum Arthropoda; class Arachnida; order Araneae; family Theridiidae; genus Parasteatoda; species Parasteatoda tepidariorum. The sequence goes on along the minus strand of NC_092204.1, from coordinate 62,251,987 downwards.
TGTTCCTCTATAATTTTAAATATTTGATATTACTTACAATAGCTAGATACTTTAGCACATAACTTGAAATTTCATGTCTAAAATTAATGAATTATATTACTTGAAAAAAGTTGCATTCCTTTCATTTGCAAAGATGAAATGCTATACACTTATTACTTGTCAAATTAGATACAAACTTGATACCTTTAAGCCCTTAATTAACTTGGTTAATTTTTTTATTATCCAAGTCTTTACTAAAAATAACACCTAAGAATTTTATCAAGAATATAATTGTAATGCTAAAAGTGTCGCAAATAAATAGTTACTTGACGTCCATTTATTCTGAAAAGAGAAACCTCCATACCTTTCACGATATTCAGAATAAGAGTCAAACTATCTTCGTTTCGAAACAAAAGGGTAAGTACGTATCCACATTAACAAGTGTCAAGTAAATATTTAAATGCCAACGTGGGTGACGGGCTTAATTGAATTAATTTGTTTGCGAACCGTTCCGATTTCTATTTGTAAATGAGTGTTAGGGGATTTGGGAAAGCTAGATTGAATGGAGGTAGATATTGAAATATATTAAACTAGAACTGCAACTAGAGTTGATATTTGTTTTAAATGAAATATAATAGTTATTTTGTTGGGAATATATAAGATGCTTATTTTTTTAATTAAATATAAAGACGAAAAGCGATAAAGAGTAAAAAGTTACATTAAATCTGTTTTTATTTTGTTTATTACATATTTTTTGAATAATATATTGCTCTTTATTAGATAATTTTTAAGCCAAATGACACATTTTCGCTTTTATTTCTTGTTCCAAATTTGACTAACTCTTGCGGATAAGGACTTTTATGATTAATTAAATAGGTGAAAAGGTAGTTTGAATGAAAATATGGAAAAATTTCTCGTTAATTAAATTCAAATATTTTTCTTTTTGTTATATAAAAAATTTTGTTGGCATAAATTACAATGTTTATTGTGAAAACAAAAATAAATAAGTAACTCTTAACATTTTAAATCAGTTTTTACAGTTTTTTTTATTTGAAAGAATTTCTTATATTTCGAAACATGAGTAATTTCGTTAAAAAAATTCTTCGAAATATTATATTAAGGTATTTTTTTTATATATGCACCGTGTTCCATAATGATTACTTTTAATAAATTTTTTTACAACCCTTGTCAAGTTTAAAAATTTTTCTTATTATTTATTTATTTTAAATGTAATATTTTATGAAATAGAACATCTATGAGAAAACAACATCTTTAAGTTTTCACAAGTGGTAAAAATATTCTTTATTTTAAGTAGGTGTATAATTGTTTTGAAGTTTTTAGAAATTGAATTATGTATGATAGGTTTAAGTAACTTTGTGTATGTTCATAATTTGTATAGTTTATCAGCATTTCGATATTTGTGGCTTTGAATCTGAAATGAAAAATGACACTTGGATTAAAAAATTTTTTTTTTATTCTCCCTATTTAGCTGAAAAGATATAAGGAACAAAGCTTCTATTATTAACCAGCTTATATTTGATAACTTTTTTTATTCGCGGCTATTTTTTACGCGTTCTGAGTTTGTTTTCTATGACTCTTTTGTTTTAAAAATCATAATTGATGTTGTCTAAAATTATATCAACAAAACATTTATAATTTAAAATTCATCTAAGAAGAAAAAACTTAAGTCAAAGATAAAACCTTTCTTTTAAAAATATTAAGAAAAAAAAATCGAAATTGAGAATATATTTCGAAAATATTTCAAGTTGTAAAAAGCAATTTTTTGAACTGCAGCTGTGTTAGTTTTATTTTCCTCACTCCACCTTAAATGCAATGAAAAATCAATGAGCTTTTTATTTTCGGCTGCAGACATTTTGATATTCTTACTTTTTTTTCTCCATTGTCAACTGGGACATGTGAATGGATTGCGAGGTTAAAGTGCAAACTTGAGTACTTCGCTAGCTATATTCGCATAGAATACATAAAGTCACGCTTTGTCGCGATGTCATGTGACTTTTTACGCTCTTATATTCGCATCGTAGTGAAAAGCTTCTAAAATGATCTCTTTGTCGGGAACTACTGAAAAGTTTCTTCATGTAGAAAAAATAAAAACATTCCGAACTTTTTTTTTTCACCGTTTCAGTACGAGTGTTAAATTTCTGAGAGTGTAAGATATAGTTCCGGAAATCGAATGTTTGTTAGTCCAGTTTTAGCGATCAATAGCTTCACTGAGTTTCGAATTTTGAAAGGTGTTTTCCTTCTTTCAATCATTGGGCTCATAAATAAGCTTCTTCTTGCCACATGTGGTCGCTCAATGGGAAACATACGATTTCTTTTCTATTCGTAGATACATTCTATTTGTTCACTCCATTTTCGGAAGAAGCCAGATCACGAATTTTTTAAATAAATAAATAAAATAAAGAATATGGATTCTTGGAATATATATTTATGACAGCATTTTCAAAATACATTTTCAATTTATTTATTGAAATTGATGTTTATTTATTAAAATGCTTTTGAATTATTATAAACGGATTATACTCTTAAATAGTACACTCCCAGAAAAAATCAGCTCTAAAGATAATATCAATTGAAACATAGAGATCGATTTAAAAAATTATACATTGTTTGAAATTTCTCGAAGAACAATGATTAAATAATAATTTATTTAATTGTTATTTCACTGTATTAAAACAAAACAGTCAAATAACCATAAATAAGACGGTATTCAAACTGTTAATTGTGAGAAAAACCGTTTATTAACTGCTTCCACCTAATACAATTAAACAATCAAAATTTTACCGCAAAAATTAGGCCCACTTTATGAAGTCACTTAGTTACTTGCAGCTAGGTACATATTATAGCTGAGAGAACTAATCTGCCAATCTCATGACATCTCATGGCAGAAAGGAAATAGTCCCAGTGTTGACATCGCAATCCTCTCCCCATTCCCTTTAACGCATGAAGAGTTTCAAGTTTTCTGCACTCCCCAATTTGTGAAGCTGGACTATTAGAGTGTGATACTCTCATTCACTCATAGATGACAGCACCATAAAGATGTTTAACACAAATATTTCCCATCTCTTAAGATAGGTGAAACATCCAGATAAACTAACTAAATCACATTCCACTGTTGATTTGATAAAACACAACCACAACCTAACTCCAATGCTCATTATATAACGAAAAGCATAGCTCTAATGTCCAATTGAAGTTATTTTTTACGGTTTTGAAACCATGCTAGTTGTAAATGGTTAAAAAGGTTGCGAATGCAAACTATATCTTTTTAACCATTTACAACTAGCGTGGTTTTGTATTCATAGTTTTTTTAAAAACCATATTAGTTACAAATGGTTTCAAAACAGTTAACTTAAAAAAACGTTGACGCAAATTTCACGGTTAATTGGAGGGACATACTGCTGCCGGTTATTTTACTGTAATTTTAGCATAAAAATACTAACAGTACCTTAGTTCTTTGAACAATAATATCAAATACATTTGTTACAACATTCATAAGCTGCGACACTGAACAATGTTTCCATTCAAGTTGAACAATACTATCGTGTAATTGAGTTTAAGATAACTAAATTTTCACAATTTTTGGTTTAACGCATTCCAAAACTTCTAAACATAGGTAAGAAAAGTAAAAAATAAGCAAAGAAATACAACTAATTATTCTTCGCACAATATAACAGAAAAAAAAAACTTAAACACTGAAAATAAATAACTGGAAGTATTAAGATTATTTACTCTTCATATAAAAGTAGACTGTTAGAAATTTTTAAGCATGTTCACCTATAATAGCATTCAAATTTATTGCAATCTAAAACTTATTCAGGTTATCGCATTATTTAAACTTGATTACACAGCACTGTAATTAAACTTGAACTGAAATTTAACACCTTGTTCAGGTTATATTACATTTGTAACACGTATTGTGGTTTAATATTGCATGGAGAAAAATATTCTGGTAAAATTACCGCACTGTATGGTAATGACATTCACTGGTAAAAAAATGTATAATTCTGGTTAATAAGGTCTAACTATACGGTATATAAACCATTCATTTAGTAATTTTTCTGTTGATATATGTAACGGTTAACCAGAAATACTACTTATTAAAATCATAGTTCTTATTACTACACAATTAGTAAAAAATGCAAAACAGAAAAGTAAATTTAATCGAATAAATGGTTTTTATGCCATGCTCTAGGGTATAATAATAAAATTACGAGATTTTATCACATTTACCACAGATAATCGCAGTACTACAAAATCATATTTCCTTTTTAATGTCACCAAATTCATTATCAGAGAGATTTGGTGAAAACTACTGAGCTTTTCTGTTATTCATATAGAGCCAGAAGAACTGTAAATGTTACTATCGAAAAACCGCCCGTCCGCCCGTCCTCGGCGGTCAAAAATTCCCCGCGGACAGCAAATTTCTCGAATCTAGCATCCGCGCGGACGGCTATTTTTCCGTTAATGTTCGTGATACATTTTAAATATTTGTTATCTTACAAGAGTCTAGCGCCTCACTACTAAAATGACCATCTAATCTCGAAATACAGCAACATACTGCGCATGGTGGAATTGATGTTGTCTCTGTCAGGGAGTACTGCAGCGGTTGAAAAGGGCTTTTCAGCAATGAACTTACATAAAAACACATTACTTTCTGGTCTTAAACAAGAAGCGCTAAACGCATTTATGAACATCTACCTAAATGGAAAACCTCNTGTATTTTTCTTTCAATGCAAATAAAGAGTTTTGAGTTTATAGTATTTAGTATTATTATTTTCCCAATAACCACGAAGTCAAAATAATTTGACGGCGTGTCTATGACCTCATTAAGCAATTTTTTAGAGAGAATGGCACGTTGGTGTATAAAGGTTCGCCACCAATGCTCTAGGGTATCATGATAAAATTACAAAATTTTTTAACATTTACCAAAGATAATAACATATTACAAAATCATATTTTATTGCTAATGTTACCAAAATCATTATCAGAGTGATTTGGTAAAAACTACTGAGCTTTTTTGTTGTTCCTATAGAGCCAGAAGCACTGTAAATGTTACCACATTCTGGTAGTTTGGGCCATACTTTTTTCTCAGTGTAAACTGATTTTTGGGAGAGAGTATAAAAAAGCACTGTATTCAAATTCTGTGTGAGAAATAGGCTCAAAAGGAACTTTTTAATACTTCCCAACTTATGATTAATTGTTATAGAGTCAGTGACTTTTAATAAACAAAGCATTTCGATATGCCTTATATCATTCAAAAATTGTACTTTGAATAAAAGAAATTATGGTTAAAAAGCAGTGATTCTGTAAATATGCCGAATTAATTTTTGATTTGAAATTTTTGTTGATTAAAGTAAGATACATTAAGATATTTTCTGATTATTCTTCAACAATAAACACCTAACTCATAGAAAATTTAAAATTTAACTTTATCATGTTATAAAAGATATGAATGAAGATTTTTTTTCATTCTGTAACATATGTTGAACTAATATCCCAGGTTAATTTTTAATATAAGAAAAAAAGGGAAAAATTTCAAATTCACTTTTATCATTTTGAATAATGCTCAAATAGTGTATATGCAAAATATTTCGCGATCACAGCTTTTAATATATATTCAGAATTCTGGTAAAAAATAAAGTAAAAAACCTTTGATTATTAGGGATAGCAAATTAACATTTAGTTAGGAAAAAATTACGTTTTATTTTCAAGCATTGACTAATCATTACTGACGTCTGGAAAAACAAAAACAAAAAAATTAAAATCATAAAAAATTGCTAATATGTTAAATGGAACGTTCAAATTTTGCTAGAAACCACCTTGAAGCTTCACCCTCAAATAAACTGCTTTTGGATTATTTTAATGCCTCTTTTGCACTTGCGAACCTCAATACATGGCGCATTTCAAATATATGTACCCTAATGTCAATAAAACTTCTCAATAAAATAATGATCACTCCAAAATATGAGTTGCAGTTTTTTTTAAAATGAAATAGTCGATATTAAGTTAATTGATTTTGACAAAATAATAGCCTTTATCAACGTTTTATGCTTGTGTTTGGGCTCCACAATGAACAAAAGGCAATGAATAAATAGTTATTGTATTTAAATTTATAAGCTGAATTTTAAGTGCAGTAATGTTCTTAGTTTGCAAAAATCAAAATGGTGAAGTGCTAAAATGTTGATTATTTTTCTCCCCAAATGTTGTGTTCTTTCAAGACTTTACTATCGTTAATGTACTATTTTAAAACAGTTATTTTGATTCCCCTCCAAAATTTAATTAATTTCTCATAACTAGATTTTCTATTTGAGGTTATTTCAAATTAAGAATAAACTAATTGTTGTCACGCTACTGAATGTTTCAATAATTAAAAGGAAAAAAAAATTAAACATCCATCCCAGTTATCAAAAAGAAAAAACTTTATTATTAAAAAACTATTTTAATTACTATCTTCTTCCTGTTATTTTTAATTAGTTTCTGATGGTAATTAGCACTAGGTGTATTGAAGCTTTCCAATTTGCAGTAGATTTTTTAAAGGAAACGAAAATTTAATTAGTCCGATTAGCAACGTATATTCAAACAATTAATTCCTTAAAAACTTGTTTATCAGAAATTGTTTAAATAAAAAGATTTTTTTTTAAAATAAACATTTTACAAGGACGAATTCTATTTGTTTAATTATGCAAGTTTCTCAAAACACTCTTTTTATTTATTTCGTATTCATATTTGCATTTCTCAATACGTTTTTAGCTAAGACCACAGTATTAATACCTAAAAATATTGAGCATGTACAATGAAATGCAAAGATGGTAGGTAATAAGAAAATATATTTTTTTCAAAAATAAAATTTATGTGCTTTTCATAAGTGCACTAAAACGAAAAGTATGGTCAAAACTACCAAAATATGATGAAATTTGCTGTGTTTTCTGTCTATGGAAATGATAAGAAGTACATTATTTACTGTAGCGATTATGTAATGATTTATGGTAAAATGCCACAAAAAGTTTGTTTTACTATCATACTGTTTGATAATTAACTGTTGAAAATTTAAAAAATACTCTACTGGTTAGTAAAATTGGTAAATTTACTATCCATTACGATGTTCATCAGTTTAGAACCCGGCCCTCTTGGGCGAGAGCTATACGAGTTTTTTCGTTCCGTTACTGGACATACAAGTGATAAAAATCTTTTTCTTTTTACGATCTGCATCATATTTAACATTGGAATAAGTTTAAGTTCAACTAAATTGAGATTATTTAAAACGTTTAAAATTAAATAAATTACAGTTTACTGTAGGTACTACACTGTAGTAAATAAAATTCCAATTCAATGTAGGATGTTTAGAAAAAAGGTACTTTGACTTCCTTAACATTAAAAAACATGCAAGCATTACATAGTCCACTCAAATTAGATTAAAAAAAATGACGAATAATGAAAAAAAATTATAATTTTTTTAAACTTTGGGGAAATGCGTTTATGAAATTTAGCAACGGAAAACAAAAATGTTCTCTCCACCTAAAGGAGTGCTTCTCCCCTTTCCCCCCTGAAACTATAATTTTAGATACATAATAAAATTTTATTGCAGATTTTATTTTCATTTTCAAGCAAATAAATGCTGGAACTAACTTATATAGATTCTAATAATTCAAAAAAAAAATCTTCTCATTCTCAAAGGAAAGCCCTAAATTACCCCTGTCCCCCTATATGAATTCTAGCTTCTTTATAAAGGAAATACTCATATAGTTTCAATTTTCTGAGAGGGTGCTCCCTCCTATAATTTTAATGTGGTTTGTAAATATGATTTTAATCCATATTTTATTTTGACTTTCTGGCTAATAAATGCTGGCAAATAAATACTCATATAGATTCTAATAATTAAAAAGAAATTATTCATATTGTCTGATGAGGATATTACCCCTCTCCCCCCTAAAAACATAAGTTTTTGGTACATACCAAACAGTATTGCTTAGCACATTTTTTTGCAAAATTTTATTTGTTAGTATCCAAAATTTTATTTGTTAGGAAGTAAAAGGTATGATCTCTCCACACAAAAGTCAAAAATTTTTATTATCATTTCCAGATCACTACTAGAACCTACATGAGTTATATTCCCAGTGACTGATTACTCAAAAATTGAAAAAGAAAGTGTGTTTTGGGCCCAGGTTTCAGTGGGTATATGGATACAGAATGTTTTTTATAATTGAAAATACCCATTTCAGTTACATTTCATTGCTTAATTGCTTTTAAAAATTCAAAGCAATCTCAGAAAAAAACATTTTTTTTTAATAGTCTCTAAAATTTAAGGTATTAGAGGGAGGTGGAATGTCATTCTCATGGAATAGTTGCTTTCTTTTTTCATTAATAAAAGTCATATAAGTTACATTTTTACATTTAATCGCTCAAAACATAAAACAAGAATACGCATAAAAATTGTATTTGGAAAATATATAAAATTTAAGGTTATAGGGGAAGGAGAATATAATCCTCAGGGAGCAGGAACAATTTTTTTATGACTAGAATCTGCATAAATTATGTTCTACCGATTAATAGTTTAAAATTTTAAGTAAAAATCAGCGTAAATTCTTTAATTAGAACATCATAAAATTTATAGAATTAGGAGGGGAAGAGAAATGTCATTCTCACGAAGGAATTTTTTTTAGACGTATATTAATTAAATTAGAAGACGTATATAAATTAATTAGAAGACGTATATAAATTAAATTAAAACATTTAATTGCTGAAAAATTAAAAAAAAAAATAAATAAGCGTAAAAGTTTAATTTGGAATGTATTTGAAATTTTCGGGGTGGGGGGGGGTCAACCTCCCCCGAAGGTGAGGGGTGATGTTCCACTTTGGCAATATGAACGATATCTTTTTCATTACTAGAATCTATAAGAGTTATTCTCCAGAATTTATTTGCTAGAATATCAAAATAAAATATGGTTTAAAATGTTAAATAAAGTACTTAAATAGGAAGTAAAAACTTTTTTGTTACCTATATATGTCTGACTATTTTCTACGTAAAGATGATATAGTTCATGTAGCTTTCCTGCATGATAACTCTTATTACTTTCCAATGCTATAGGGATATTCTTTATGATTCCCCATATAAGTGTTTCTAAAAGTATCAAAGCTTCATAATTTTTTTCCATTATTTTTCCTAATTTGAGAGTATTAATATATAATTGAAATAAAATAAATTGCTGAATGATTAAAATGAATTTTATAAAAAAGAAAAAAATTCAATATCAAACTAGTAATTAAGTTTATTACAGCAGAGGGGTCACATTATGAAAATATTATTAGTTTTCGACGTTTTAAGAAATATTTCTTCGATTTCTTATATGCTCTGGAATTTCAAAAGAAGCTCCTTTAATATTTTTCTGCGATGCGGATTAAACTATTTAGGTTTAAAAGAAACTATGCTATTTGTGGCTCCATAAAACCTAAGTTAGACTCTAATTAAAACAATAACTTAAAATACACCACTTTCTTTGAATAATTTAATTTATGAATAAAAATTTATGATATAATTTAAAAACTTATCCTTAAATTAAAATTCTATAAACATAATTAATTTTATAACTGACATTGGACGGAATGTAAATGGTTACATTTAATATTTTTAAAGAGCATACATTCCTTTGGAATACAGCAATCATATTTAAAAAGTGTTTTTAACCTTATTTTTTGCCATTTAATATTTTATGTTGGTTACTTTCACTGGAAATAGGGAATTTAAAATTAATTTCTGTTCCGTTTCGTAAAATGTTGAATTGCAAAAACTTTATACCAGTTTTTAAAAGTTTGACGGATGATCCTCCTTTTCAATGTTCTTGGTATGAAATGCTAAGGATTTAAAGAAAAGAAATAAAAACTTTTCTTTAAACGATTGTAATTCCTATTTTAGTTATTTAATGAAAAACACGACAATTTCTTTCATTTCGACTCAATAAGTGGTTCTAAAATGGTGGAAAAAAATCACGCCAAACGGGAGACAGCCTGTCTTTTGAAGTGATTTGAAGTGGTTCAAAGAGTTTAAGGAAATAGCCTGTTGCTAAGCAACGGTCACCCTTAATATGGAAAATTCAGTAGATTCTTAAATTTTTTCCGCTTTTTTTTTAAAACTTAGTGCTTTACTTAAAAAACTGTAATTCCTTATGGCATTTGTTCTTTTTTTAAAATTTGAAATAATGTCTGATCAACATTATTAATTCGTCTTTTTTTCTGTTAAAGAATTTATATTGTAATTGATGAGAAATTTTAGCATTAAAAAAAATGCTTTTTATTTAAAAAGAACCCTAAGCATTTATGTACTTTTGAGAAATATAATAACTAGTAGTTACTGAAGAATGTCTGCGAGGTTAATTTTTTTAATTGTTCTTGCTTGCTTACATAAGAAATGAGATTTCAGTTTTTTATTAGTAGAAAATTAACATTCTAAGATTCTGAAATGGTGAAATATTCATTAATTTAGTTTAATCAAAGTGGAATGTCATTTTGAGGGTTGGATTCAATTACTTTAGTTTTAATTTATTACTGATATTTTCAAATAATACCGAATTGTCTAAGATAATAATTAATAAATAATTTAATTTAAAAATAACAACTTATAGTGGCTACTTAGATTTAATATTAAAATAATAATAGCAAGAAGAGAATCTTTCAGTTTATATTCAATTCTAGTTTTCGATATCTATCACCTCATTTAACAAGTAGAATATAGTTGCATACAACAAATGAAGGGACAATGAACTTGTTCTAAATGATGCATTTCAATTGATTTGAATAGCTTAAATTTTTGAATCAAGAGATATGGATAAATAGAGGGAATCTAAATAAATCAATTCAAGTTAACAGATATAATTCCATGCTTTAAAGTTTCAATTCAAGACAATATGGAGAGCAGCTTAAATCAATGGTCATTCAAATCAATTAACTCTATAAGTTGTTTTAAATCAGTAGATTCTTTTTAGCAAGAAATACAAATTAGCATAATTTATTCATTCATTTAAAGTTGTAAATTTATTTATAACATTCAAATTTCTACGTTTCGATTCAGTTGATTAAAATCAACATATATCTCTGATTCGAATAGTGGTTCCAATAAAATAGTGATTACAATAGATAAAGAACTCAGCTTTTTACAATTAAAGTGTTCAACTCTAACAGCTGATAAAGAGAATCAATCTATTCATTTGAATATATTGGTTATAACATTTATTAAATTAAATATTTCTCAAATAAAAATCTGACTAGTTTCAAAGTATTCAAGTCAACAGAAATTAGAGTCACTGATTCGAATGCATCAAAATAATGATGAAAGTAAATGAATCACTTAGATTTTGACAATTAGAGTGCCCAATTATAACGGATAAATTTGATTCTATTGGTAATTACATCTACTAGATTATTCATGTTTTGTTCGATAAAATCAAACCAGTTTCAATGAACCTCAATCAACAAAAACTAATATTACTGATTTGAATGCTTGTAAATAATGATCGACGTAAATGAATCCCTCAGGTTTCGCCAATTAGAATCAGACTAATTTTCAATGCTTACTATCTTATCCAAAGAGTAGGAGGAAAGAAGCTTCTCAAAGAACATTTGCATACAACAAAATCAACAAAAATTAGAACAACTGATTTGAATGCTCCTAAGTAATGATCAACGTAAATGAATCACTCAGATTTTGCCAATTAGAATCAGACTAATTTTCAATACTTACTATCTTATCCAAAGAGTAGGAGGAAAGAAGCTTTTCAAAGAACATTTGCATACAGCAAAATCAACAAAAATTAGAACAACCGATTTGAATGCTCCTAAGTAATGATCGACGTAAATGAATCACTCAGGTTTCGCCAATTAGAATCAGACTAATTTTCAATGCTTACTATCTTATCCAAAGAGTAGGAGGAAAGAAGCTTCTCAAAGAACATTTGCATACAGCAAAATCAACAAAAATTTGAACAACTGATTTGAATGCTTCTAAATAATGATCGACGTAACTCAGATTTTGCCAATTAGAATCAGACTAATTATCAATGTTTACTATCTTATCCAAAGAGTAGGAGGAAAGAAGTTTCTCAAAGGACATTTGCATACAACAAATGAAGGAAATCCGCCAGAGGAAATCAATTACTTTGTATGGAATGTTTGTGGTCGCGAGAAAAGGAAATGAAGGATCTTGAAATATACAGTTAAAATCTGTTCCAACACTCATTCTTCTCTGGAACTTAATCTTCCACGAAGGAAATCTAGTTTCCTCTCTGACAGTGATGGTCACTTTCTTAGGGGATGCTGATTAAATCTTATTGTTTGTTCCATCGCCGAGAGGATTTAAAAGAAAATTCGATGGACTTTGATTAGGTTCTGGAAAAATAACTACGTTATGTCCACCATTTTCGTCGAGTTGAATTGCGGTTTGAAGAAAGTTCTTTTCTTTTAGAAAACGATAAGAATTCGGAATAGAAATTCAATGAGGTTATTAAGGTTTATTTTTATGAGTTTTCCATGTAATAAAAGAATTGCAAGAGTAAAAAAATGATTGAACTGGACATAGAAAAAGACACAATCGATGGATTTTGTGACTTTTTCTCTCATATGTGTGTCAGAACTGATTATGGAATTCGATATAGAACAGTTGTCATTCTGCTTTCTTAACATCCGGAACATTATTTCTCGCAACTGTTAAATAAACGAAAATATTATAAATTTTGGTGACATAATAATAATGATATAATAAATAGAATGAAAAATTCTGTAATTTATAATTGAAAGTGAGAGCTTGGAAAAGATCATCTCGAAGAAACTCTTAAAATTTCGGTAACTTTTGAGCAAATCGGAATTAAATAACAAAAACAAAACTTCATTATTAAGAATAAGAAATTATCCACTCAACTTAAGACTATCTAAACTTTAAAATCTTAACAACATTTACTTGGTTTGGTGATTCTAAAAGGTTAAAAAATACTGATTTTAAATTTATTAAAGCTTTTTAAAAATTTTATTAATTAAAAGCATTAAAATATCGTACGCTTGAAGAACAAAACATATTGGAGCATACTTTCAAAATTCCAGGTAATGAGTGGGATTCATTATATAGATTAAATAAAATTAAAACCGTTAAAAAAAGATATTGCTTCAGCAATAACCCAAAATTTTGACATTTACATTTTCTTCATAGAGTTAAAGAAATTTGTTTACAATGTCAAGCCCCAAGTTTTAAAAGGTGGGAAAATATTTAATTTTCCTGGTTTTTAATTAATAAACTTGTTTGAACGAGCATGAATGATACAAATATTTTTTTTTAATTTTTCGTATTTCAACTAAAAAACACTATTCAAAATCTATTCTCAAAGCGATATATAATGTATACTTTATACTTTATGTTCGCATTTCCATTACTTTGGTATAGGTAATAAGCAAACTATTCTTCTCTAGGTTGCCTTTTCACGTGTAACTAAATTTTCCATCATTCTCATCTACTTTTCGAACGGTAACTGGGAACAGTCTTTGGAGAGAAATTCTACCTGTTGAAAATTTATTACCCATCCGAGAAAATTGATTTACTCTTACAAGCACTTGCTTTTCGTATCTTGTAATTACGTTTTCCCATAAGCTAAATTTTATGGGAAATGAAACGGGTGATAAAGAACACTTTTTCCGAGTATCAATCATGTTTTCAATTTATCTCTATCGACTAAAATGCGTCCATAAAAACAACTCTTTTTTTTACCACAGAATATCTAATTTTATTATCTACATGGGATAATATGTTACTTGTTTCTTGCCGTGCAATGAAATAATAATTTATTAATGTTAAATATGTATGTGTAATAAACTTTTTATGCTAATTTTTTAAAAGTAAATTCGTGTTTCGTTTATTTATTTTCTATTCTAGTGCATGCAGTAAACAATTTTTTTCTGATATGAAAGAAATCTTATTTAAGGCAAATAAAAACAATCATTTTACAAAATACAATGTGTCAAAGAGGGGTATGTGAAGCTTTAATATTGTGTATTTAAAAGTTTAAAATATTTTTCTTTCTATAATCCAATTTTTTTTGGAAAACATATTATAATACTTACTTTAATATTAATTAATATATTATTATAACTTATTGGTTTATTTCGAGATTTCTGGCTATTTTTAAAGATAGTAATAATATTTTAAAATAAAAATTTATAGAACGTATAAACGACAGAAACTAAACTGATTCGAGTTAAGTATGACAAATAAAGGCGAATCTTAAATAAGGAGGTAATTTCTCATAAGTGACATCGATTTCTAATTAAATTATTTATTGTTTTTTACAGCTTTTAAACTTGTGAAGTTCATATACTTTATAAAAAAATATTTGAAAAAGAAAAAAAAACTTGCTAAGCTTGAAAAAACGGTGACAGGAAAATTTTTTTGAACTTAAAATGTATTAGTTCATTCTTTTTCTTATATCGGCAACAACTTCTTAAATAATGTTCAATTTCTGTAGGTGCAATGCCAAAATAACTTTGATCTAAATGCTAAATTTAAAGTGATATGTTTAGCCGCATTTCCTTCATACTAAAATGTTCAATTTATTGGCGTATTGTAAATTATTAAATCTGGAAGAAAGTTTTATTTTTAAAAATCAGTAATGAACTGATAAATTAGTGAAATTTTTTTAAAGAAACAATAATATTAAAGGAGCAGTTTCTGTAATTAAAACAAGTTTATGCAACGCAGAATTGTTTCTCTCTTATTTCTTTCCTCGCAAGAATCCCAATAATTGTTTTTCAATAATCTTTAAATTTTGTCTTACTAATTAAATTGGGTAAATTTTAAAAAAAATAGGAGAAAACAAAATCTTCGTGAACAGGTATTTAAAAGTCCATTAACTTTCTAACAAAATACAATTGAAAAGATTAATATGTGACAAACCACATGAAAACATTTTTATTTCAAATCTGGAAACTCTAGCAGCAAAACTTAAAAATCAGTTAAAAATGGAAAAAAAATTAAAACATTAGTTACTTTGAAAAATTTCTGTGGCTAAATGTCTGTATAATTTTACATAACATATAAAAATACTTATTTTTGATTTAAATCCCGTTTCCTTTTTTTGAAAAATGAAATTTTTGTGTTTTACTTTATTTTTTCGTTTTTTTTAAATAAAATAATTTATATCATTAAATATTTTTAATTTCAGAATTTTACGTTTTTCACTTATAAATCTTTTCTCTTAAAGTTTAAATTTCATAATTTTTTTCTGATGTCTACAACGAAATTGAAGTATACCTTTGGTTTTGCTCAAAGGTTTGTCTAGAATAAGTATAAGTATAAAGTTAAGAATAAGAGTCTTTATGCAACTTACCTTTTTGTTTGGTCTTCGTATCTATTTCAGCTGATTTCAAAACTTTTCAAATTATGGGAAATTTAAAACTTTTATTTGCTGTTGGTAAATATATAAAGGATAAATATTTTGCTTATGAGAGAAATGAATAGAAATAATATTAGTATTATTATTTTTTAAATAGAGGAGGTTCTTAATTAACTTTCAAGCATGAGTTNATTTCAGCTGATTTCAAAACTTTTCAAATTATGGGAAATTTAAAACTTTTATTTGCTGTTGGTAAATATATAAAAGATAAATATTTTGCTTATGAGAGAAATGAATAGAAAGTAATCTTTCCATTTTGAATAATAAATCAATTCCTTATTCTTAGTATTATTATTTTTTAAATAGAGGAGGTTCTTAATTAACTTTCAAGCATGAGTTTCCTTAACTTCAATATTTTACTTCTAGCAAAATATATGAAATTTTAAAACAGGGGTAGAATCAAATCCTTGAGTAGGATTAAGTCAGGGCAGTAGCTGGTTCAAAGAACCAGTAATTAAAGAATCATCAATTGCAAATCCGCATTTTCACAAATACATTTTCACTGGTATATTTACGATGCATCTATTGATTTTTTAAATTGAAATTTAAATTTAAAATTGATTTTTTAAAATTAAAGTTGAAAAATTGAACTTAAATAAAAAATCACAATACAGGGAAGAACTATAAATAAAATAACAATTGTGTCATAATGTGTTATTTTATAACAATCAAGCAGGCCCAAACACGAGACACAAAATCAAAAATCCGTTATAGCATCCCATATCTATACATCGATTGAAAGTCCAGAAAACCACTAATGGCTATTTTATGGTGGTCTGAGTCGATTTTTATGGTTTTAGACCAATGAAAAACAGTTAATTTCGAACTTTCAAACTCAGTTTACCAGATCTGTTTAACGAAATGTATTTATATCTAAATCATTGAAGTCTGTCCAAAGATTTTAAAATCTTAAAAATTCGGCACAAAAAATAGTCTGTTCTTAACTACAGTTAACTAACGCAATAATTTTCAAACAAGCTAAAGAGCGAGAAAGACAAACTTTTTCAGTAAAACGAGGAAAAAAACGGCAATCCATAGAAATCTGTTTTACAAAGAAAAGTGTAATTTAAAAGTTTCTTTTTTCTTTAAGTATTGCTATTTTTTTATTCTTATATTTATTTTTTTTCCTTTCCCTTTAGAAAAAAAAGCCAAAAGTTTTTAATAGCAAAACTGTAATGCAAAACACACATGAAAATTACTTTATTTTGTACAGCATATTTGCGTGTAATAATTCTTTATTACAAAAAAATATGATTTGGCTGAAAAGTATCATTAAAAATTAATATTCAAATTTTTGTTGACTATGATTCCATGTTATAGTTGACAAACCATAAACTCAAATATTCTTAAAAAACTTGGTTTTCTTTAAACATTACGTTGTTCTGTAATCTATAATCGTCATTATATTTTTAAAATCATATGTAGAAATGAAGCCAACAAAGTATACACATTATTAGTTAGAAAATAATATTTAAGTGATAAAGAAATTAAAATATTTTTGAAATTTGTTATCTTATTATTGAGGAACGTGGAAAGAGAAGTACCTATAATTGTCTTATGAATAATTGCTCACCTTTCAACTCGCCTCTATTTCTTCTGGTTTTAGTAGTTTTTTTAAAATTGTTTTCAGCTTCACTTTCTTCAGTAGTTTGTCATAAATTTACTATTGTGTAATTATTTCTAACTTAAGTACTATTAATTTGCGATTCCTATTATGTATATTTTTGAATTCATTTTAAGGGTCTCTTTCAGACCAAAAAAAGTTTTTTTTCTGCCTCCCCTGTCTTAGCCTACTAATATGTCTGGAATTTCATTATATAATCAATAATTTATGAACATTTTTGAATAATTTTTGTTTCCTTTTATTCATTAAGAAGTGCTTTATGAAACTTAGTTTCAAGTTTTAAATTTTAAGATTGGAAACAATTTCAAAACTTGAACTTTAAACTTGCAAAATGTCTTAAAAATATTTATATTATAAGCTCATCCGTATGAGTCGAATAATACTTTTTCATTTGGAATTTCGTCTAAAACTCCAAACTCCTACATAAGCCGACGTAAAAAAAATAAAGGCATGCTATGCAGGAAATAAAACTTAACCACTCTTATAGTAATGGTAGATCTAGTAACGGTTGTACTGTGGGTAAAAAAATGTCCTTTTTATATTTTCTTTTCAATATTTATATTTTGGCATTCCGTTTTTAACTATTATTTTGTGCATTTTTTTTAGTTTTGTATGTATGTTTCGCGATATTTACTTATTATCGCTAATGCTCGACAATAGGAGAAGTACTTCTTTTGGCGATGCGCTCCTGGATTTTTTCAAACTTACGTAATCTGATTATAAATTGATCTCCAACTTAAGCTTTCGAAAATTTCAAAAAATTCTGGGCTCATACTTGAAAATATACGGTATTCTGAAACTAAGTCTAGTTGAACAAATTTTAATAAATGAAATGTAACAAAATTGTCCAAAAATATTAATTAGTCTATAAATAAATAAACAAATTAAAAAAATATAATTCTCCATAGATTATCATGGAGGAAATAAAATTCTTTTTCCGTCCGAAATGGACCTTTAACAAGGATTTTAACTATATATATTAAAGGCAGTGAATGTAAAACACAGTGTAAACGAATCCTAGTTATCTAAATTAAAAATTTTGTTTTTATACCTACAACTAGTTTCACTAAATAAATTAATTTCATTCATTTTTTATTAAAAATCTTATTTTCAATTAAAGAGTCTATACCGTTCAGTATTAAGCTGTGCATTCAAGAGGAAACATTTCATAAAGTACATTTTTCCTTTTCTTTCTTTTTTTTAAATTTTTTTTTAACTTTAACGGCATATTTTTACTTACTACTCGTACTTTCAGATCAAGTAAAATAATAATAATAAAAGTGCGTTTAATCCAAGCGGAATGGGAAACAATCTTTGCTCTAATGACAAAATTACAGTCTTCTCATTACTTGTGATAGCCTTCCATTTTACTACCAGAAATGAGACTTCGATGTATACACTTTCTTTCTTCTGCTGGATAAATAATTCAATTTCTTTTCCCTGACTTTCGGTAGAGTTTTATTTAATGTCTCATTAGGTTAGAGAAACATGATTGTGTTTACATTTAAATAAAATTATTAAAAAAAAGAAATATTGGAGGTAAAAATTCTGGGAAAATTACCGTATTGTATTGTACTGTATGGTAAAAAATACCATGACTTTGGTGTTAAAAAATATAGGGTATTTAAACTATTCATGCGTTAATTTTTCCATTCATGTGCAAACAATTTACCGGAAATTTCGTTTTTAAATTTATTGTTCTTATTAACACATTTTTATTAAAAAAGCAAAATTGAAAATAAATTTGACTGAATAAATGATTCTTATACCATGCTCCAAAGTATCATGATAAAAATATTAAGATTTACCCCATTTACTAAATTTTTTTTGCATATAGAACCATATTTTATTGTTTACCAAAATTCTTACCAAAGGACTTTGGTAAAATGACCGAGCTTTTGGCATTCCCATAGAGCCAGAAGCACAGTAGATGTTGCTATATTCTAGTAGATTTGACCATACTTTTTTCTCAGTGTATTTATTAAATGGGATAGCTTAACAATAAATCCTTGGTGCACAAATTATACAAGCAAGTGTGTTTTGTCTTGTGATAGTATGATTTGTGAAGATTTGTTTTTTTCTACAGAGTATATCTTAATTGAAATTTAAGACGTTTGATAGCTAAGAAGATAAAGGTTTAGACGAGAATTCATTCTCCATTTACAAACAAATGATTGAGTGCGATGAAATTATGCAATTGACTTTAAGAACCATCTTTTCTCACCATCTTGAATTTTAGGATAATTATTACAACTTGTACGGATTTTATTCAAGCAATTAAAACTAACATTATGCATTTTGAAGTTTTTAGTTGGTAGTAATGATGTAAATTTGTATGTGCATTTAGAATTTAAAAAAAAGTCTTTATATTTTTTAAAGCAAAAGCCGATTTGAATTTCTTTTAACGTTAATTATACAAGAACAAAGATATTTTTCAAAAATTTTGAAACATAAAATTATACAGTAGGGGAGAGTGTGGTCAATTGTAAAATTTTTTGCTTAACTATTTTTAACTAACAAAAAAGCCAATATATTATTAGTATTAATTGACAGACGAGTAAAGTAGACTATCCTCTACTAGAAAAAAAATAAATACCTGATTTTAAATGTTATTATATTAGTTATTAACAATTTTTGACAGTCGTGCACTTGTTACAATTGTCCCCACTTACGGGGTCAATTGTAACAGTTCATAAATTCAACTAAAACATAGTTAATTATACATATTATCATAGTTGTGATATATTTTTTTATTGATCAAAATAGTAGTGATATTTTAGGAGTAAAAATAATAATGAGCAGAGACCTAAAGGGTTAAACTTTTAACTTTAAGGGGTTAAAAATTTTAATTTATGCTGTGAAAGGTGACAAATAAAATAATGCACATGCAACATAATATAAATGATATAGGAAACTATTGGTGGTTCTTAAAGAGTTAAGTAATGGTTTGTAAACATAAGATTATTTATTTTCAGCTGTTACAATCGTCCCTTTACTTATTGTTACAATTGTCCCCAAGACGCCATTTCAGCTTCATTTGTTAAAAACAATGCTAGTTAATTAGCAAAACTAATCTTTTTTTTTTTGAAATGTTAATTAAGGTGTCCACTTACATATTCGGTTAATAATTTTTATTTGTTTAAACAAAATTACTTTGTTACAATATAATATTCTAATACCAAAAAAAGTACTTGCGTGGCGTGAAAATATCTTTTGTGATGTAACTCTTTCAAAAGTACATAAAAATGGTTGCCATCAGGGGTGTACATGTAGATTTATTAAATACACCTTGTGCGCCACCTAGGAACCAAATCTAGAACCCGACACTCGAAATTTTTGCTCTGTTACAATCGTACCCTGTTACAATTGACCCCACTCTCCCCTACTAAACTACCTTTTTCGTAATTCTGATTGCAGAATTATATTAGTTTATTTTCGAATCCATTGAAATTCTAAAATGCAGTGTACTCCGGTTCTGATTGAGTGCCGCTAGTTAGTATTTTGTTTGCTTTAAAAAATACTGCCAAGCATAGTAAACAGTTCATCAAACTCAACATATGTGTGAGAACTAGGATAGCAAAATAATTTTAAAGCAATAGCAATTTAATTATTTTATATTATAGATTGATGAGCTTAAACTTATTCACGCCAAGATAAATTGATTCTAATAAAAATTGCCAATTGAAACTGAGAATATTTTATTATGAAAGCATAAACTAACATAAAAAAATGATTTATTCATGAGAATGATCATTTCTGAAACTATTAATCATGTAAATGAATTCTAGTTTTCATTAATTAATCTCATTATAAGGTCTTAGTCAAATTCTGCCGATAGCAACAAATCAATGCGCTACATGAAATCTCTAGAGTTACCATCAATTCTACCTAATAAGATAATTTTAGAGGAAAACGTTTCTTTACTTTAAGGATTTATTTAATATTTTATTTAATTTAATATTTTGGGTTTAACGTAGTGTATAATACTATCTGCACCAAATATCATGGAACGAGTTGTACATGAAGTAATACTGTATTTTCAAATGCTTTTGTTTTGTTTGTTCACTAGTTCCTAATTATTTTACAACAACTAATGCGTGTTTTAAATCTTTACTTCAAAAAGGATAACAAATAAAATGTCTGAATATAAACATGATATTTCTAGTAGATAGTTAAAAATATTTAAAATATGAGTTTAATTGAAACAAATATTATCTGCACCTAATATAATAGTATCTGTACCTAAATGCCATGAACAAGTCGTATATGAAATAATAATAATGTTTATTCAAATGATTTTCGTTTGTTGTTTTTTTTCACTGGTTCTTTATTGCTTTAAAACATCGAATATCTGAAATCTCTACTTCTAATAGCAAAACGAATAAAATATCTGAATGTAAACATGCCATTTCAAGTAGAAAATTAAAAACATTTGAAATATGAGCTTAATTTAAAAAAAAGTATTTAAACAAATGCTTTATAAGTTATATTTCTAAGATAAAGCACTTTATTAAATTTCTCCTTATGCATTTATGCATGTTATTTCACGTTTTTTGCTAGAGGAAATGTAATAAAAAATTGTCTTGTCAAAAGGTATCTGCCGTATAAGTTTTTGCATGGAGGTTGAATACAAAACTAAATTTTTTACATGTCTTTTTCAAAAAGTAAATAAAAATATATTTTTTTTATTTTTCCGCTATATTTCAATTTTGCGAAGACCTTGTATTATACGTTTTTCAAAAGTGGAGCAAATAAAGAACCCTTTTCTAGTGGAGTAAGTAACCAAACTTTTTTCTACCAACAAAAGCTTACTTGTAAAAATTAAATAAAAATGATTAAAAACATTTTTTAAATTTATGTCTCCGAGTTATAATTTTTTTATGCTTAAAAGAAATTAATTTGAAATTAAGATTTTGTGCTGATAATCCTGAAACTTATTAAGTTGTGTTAAGTTTTTTTAATTGAAGACAAAAAAAGAGAAAAATAAACAGCACAGAAAATGAATTACTTTTACTCATAGAATGGAATTTTTTGTGATGGAATTTTTTCATTTTACGATAACATAATATTAAAGGATTTTAAGTTTTTTTTAATGTGGTCATTCAATAAAAAGTCTATAGTCAACCACAAGATCTTGTTACACTAAAGAAAAGTTATCCCACAAGAGAAAGAAAGTTTCTTCTCTCTAAGAATTTGAACCTTAATCTCCTGTTTTATCGCCAAAAGCGATTCGTGATAACGACTTTAATCTGCCCACATTGCAGTCTTCCTGAATAACGAGAAAAGTTTGATGGGAAGAAGATAAATACTTGTGAAAGTAGTACAATATTGTGGGGGGAAAACTCGAGGCGTCAGAAAATGATATTAATAATTTAATTCCCTATTTGGGGTGAGTTTCAGAAAGTAAAAATATTTTGTACATTTTTAAAGTTAAATATATTTTGTTAAATATATTTAGTTAAACATATTTTGTGCACTTTTAAGTACTATAAAATATTTCAGATTGGTTGTTTAATTTAAAAAATAAATTATTGCTCATTTGAAAAATATTAATATTATGTTATCGTAAAATTTGAATATGTTTTTATTTGTTTTGAAAGCTTGCATATTTTTACTTTTTTTTCTCCCTAAATATTATTTCTATACAAAATTAACTGAACCGTCTTAATCATTATATTAAATGTGATAACTAAGATATTTTTCTGAAATTTCGCTTTTGAATTTTGAAAAAAGAGGTTTACTATTACCAAGATTGAATTTTTTTTTGTCATATGAGAATGACTTATAAGTTAATATATCCAATAAACATTGTTATTATGGCGAAGAATTTAAGTGTTTTTATTCTTAAAAAACAATTTTTGTTTAATAAATGAACCATTGAATTATTTTGCAAATATGTTTAAATTTATCGAGAAAATAAAAACTAAACCATGCTACCTCAAATTTGTTATTTTTGCTATCAAATCTGTTTACACGTTCTTGACGAGGCTTTTTGAATGTTGAGTATTTTGGATTTGAGCAGAAATAATTAAAAAAAATGAATGTAAATGTTTTTCTCTGAAAATTACTGAGAGAGATATTGACTGTAGAAATTTCAGAAATTTGTACTTTTTTGTTGGTTTTTGAAGAGATTTTCTTCCTCGTTTCCTTGAATAATTATTCCACTGCCTTACATTTGCTATTTCAATTTTACAGTTCAGAAATTTGATTAAAATCTGGAGTTTTTTCCCTCCTCTGTTGCTGCTTCTAATAAAAAAAAGTGGATTTCAAGCATGCTTTAATTACTTTATTTTCTTTTTAAATATTACGCATATTTTATTTCAAACAGGGTCTTCCCCAATTATTTATTTAAGCATACATTTTAAGACTCCATGTGAAATATGAAGTAAAATAATGTATACTTATTAGGAGTCATAATAGTAAATATTTAGGACAAAAAAAAACAAAAACTATTGGAATTTATCGAATAAATAAGGAGAAAGGAGGTTTGATAAAATTCGGAGTTGTTTCTAATAATTACCCTACCAATCTTTTTGGTTCTATCCTCAATGAAACAGATTTCAGACCTGCTTTTCTTACTAATGGTTCTTGGCTTAAGTATGAATTTATGACCCTCTAATGAATAAACTCTAAAAGATTTCACATCAGCAAAAAGTGTTTCCAGTGAATGACCACAAATATAAATTAACATTTGCAAAGCTAATGTGACCATAAAAATAAAGTTCTTCCTGTAAATATTTTCTCGTAAACTGTATAGTCACTGACCGTAAATTAAAATTATGCTTCAGTTTGGGCTTTGACGTTGTTCGAGATTCTGGCGATTTGCTTGTTAAATCAAAGCAAACTGTGGAATGAGGCGAAAAGTTATAGTGCTGGCGTCTGCCAAAGATAGATAAAATTGCTTGGTTTTCACTAGTAATCATCAATGTAGAGAAATAGAAAGTGTGAGAGGGACGTTTTCGGTATAGGCAGGAATTGTGCCGCGGATCTTTATACCAGTGGCTCAATACTGTGTGTAAATACCTCAAAACTGATTTATAAATCATTGTATGACAACCGTATGTACTAACGGTGAAATTTACTAATTTTGTGGAAGTTAGCTATAAATATTGGTAGTAGGTTTTTCCCCTTAAAAAACTGGAGCTGACTGCATGAATTAACGGTCTATCTTCTAATTTTTCCCAAGTTCTTTACAATAACAGCAGATCGGTGTGTGTGTGTGTGGGGGGGGAATCTCTAAGACAGGACCTGATATTAACGGCCAATTCCTTGATTTTATAGACGTTTCTTTGAGGGTAAATTTTTGAAGTGGATTTTGAAATTATATATGAAGGGGTCATTAAAGACTAACCTTCATCCGTCTTTCGCAATTATGATTTTTACATTTGGGTTTTTCTTCCAAAACACTATATGAGTTAAACTGACTATGAGATTCCAGTTTACTTTTGCAATCGGCTTTATTTTTTTCAAAAATCAAAATCGAAGAAAGAGAAAGGAAATGAAAAAACAAATATAAAAGAAAGAAAAATTTGCTTTGCTAAAAAATTTCAAGCTTTTGTCGAACTAGTTCTTTTTTTGTTTCCGATAAGCGTGTCACGAACTTGACGTTTGATGATTGTAGAGTAAGACTTTCAGCAGAAGAAGAATCTTCGAAAAGTACTTTGCAGGAAATCCCATTCCTCACAATGAAATGTTTTCAAATGTTTCCAGTTTTTGCTGCTTTATTTCTAAAAAAAAATATATAAAGAAACACTTCTGAAACAAATAGTTGTTTTTATACGTGCTTTGTAGTAAAGTATTGAACGATTATAGATCAGGTTTGCGTTTAGATGTTTTGAAAACTCATAAATGGACTTATATTGATAGTATTTGAAGCAGAGCAGTTGAAAAGAAACAAATGTTTTGTTTTGACAGTATCACTTTTTTGATCGAGCAATTTTAATGTTTGATTTTTTAAAATGTTTTTTATGTGTTTACTTTTTTTTATTGTTGTATTGTCCTATTGCGAAGGATTACTGAATTAAAATGTGGTAGCGAAAGATTATATTTTTAGCGAAACTGTCGTTGCTTTCTTTGAAACTCAGAGAAAGAAATATATTCCAAATATTGCCGAAACGCTAAGCATAAATTTAAATAAATAAAGGAGTCCTAAAGACTTTAAAATAGCTAATTAAAATTTTCTTTAGTTTCGTGTCTATCTTGTGTGAATTTTTTTTAAATAAAAGTCTATTTTTATCCTCAAAGTCAAGTTCAAAATTGCAAGAGGACTAGAGGATAAAATATCATATTGAAAAGATTTTTTTCGAGCTATTCTATTGAGTTGTATTAAAACATTCCATGCCTATATGTATATTCAGACGACCAGGCTGTATGGTGGTCAGAGAGCTGGTCTTTTTTCAGAAAGGTCCCAGGTTCGAATTGATGCCTGAAAGACGAGTGTCAATTTATATGAGTGAGAATTGGAAGGAAATATATGTGTATATTCATTCGTTACAGGACAAAACATAAAGTTTTTGTTTCAGATAAGCTAAAAATGTAATAATGCGGAAAAAAGTGTTCAAAATTTTCTACAAACATTACCTTCAAAACTAAAAAAACTTCACATCTAAAACTTCAAAACTTAACTTAAAATCTTACAAAAAATAAACTTACGAAATAATTCTGTTAAGCTTGAAAATATCCGGTGTTTTTACAACTATTATTTTAACTCTGTTTATAGAATATTTCTGAAATATTCTAAGAATATTTTAAAGATAATATCTCAGAAAAATTTTTAAAATTAGATCTCATAAATATCTCATTGTCAATCTAGATCAGTGGCTCCCAACCTTTTGTGGACCATCGCCCCCCTCTTGGGGTTGGCTGACACATATCGCCCCTTTTTCTTTTTGCTCAAAAAACCATTCATTGATGCTTGTGAGCAACCTAACACTGAAAATATGTTATGTTATTTGATTTTAATTCAAATTGTAATGCAAATAAGGAGGTACATTCATCCTGTCATTTTTATTAATTAAAAAAAATTGTGCATCTTTTTTTTTCAAAAAGAAATTATATTTAAAACGGAATAATCAAAACAAAAGTATATTTTTTTAGATTCATATTTTAATGTAATCAAGAAAAAAATTAAAACGTTAACAACTAAAATTTGAGAAAAAAAATGAAGAGGAAGAAAGTACATTTTTACCACTTCAATGACTGCCCTGTGCTTGGTGTATTTCAAGTTAAAGCTTGAATGTCAGGTTTTATGCTCGTCAGATTTAAACGCGGATCTCCTTTGAAGCAAATGTCCAACCTTTCTCTTTGCATTGTGAGCAGCTGGAAGACAGAACTAAATCCTCTCTCCACTAAATATGTTGACGGGAACGAGATGAGAAGCGGCTCAGTTTGTTTCCACAATTGTGGATAAGTGTCCATAAGCTTTACCCAAGCTAACTCGTAACCGTATTTTTTAAAGACGACTTTAGCCTCACAGTCATACTTCAAATCTAAAATCTCAGTCTACAAAGAGGAAGTGAGCTTATCCACAACTTCAAAAGAGAAAGGATCGAAAATCCAATCCGGAATTTCTAATTTCATCAAATCTTTAAATCTTGATTCCATAACTGATCAAGGTGATCAGTAAAAATTAAGATTTTATTTTCGAGAATCTCGATATCTGCCATTGAACACTTTTTAAGAGTTGGAAATTGCATTAGCTCTTTACGACCAATGTTTGACTTGTAGATATCAAAGTTGGCGATGAATGAGGATATGATTCCCTTAGCCTTGATAACGTTCATTTTATTTCCTTGAAGTTTTACGTTGATTTCCTTCATTTTTTCAAAACTATGAGTGAGGTACGCAGTTTCCAACTTACGTTGCTTCAAACTCTCACTTAAAACTGAATCAGTGGTGTCGAGAAACTCAGTAACCGAATCCAGCAATTCGAAGAAACAGCTCAGTTTCCTTTTGAAAGCCATCTCACAGCTGTATGTAGGAGCATGAATTCAAAATCTTCATAATTTTCATGGCAAAGTTCTCGGAACAAACGGTTATTAGGAGAATTAGCTTTTATTTTATTGATGCCAGAAATAACCAATTTTTCGCAACCAAAAGTTGACGATGAATGACACATGAATGGTGAGATAACTTCCGGTACTTCTTTTTTAAGGTGACCCAGAAACCCAGTATGACAACCAGACATGGTTGGAGCACCATCTGTTGCACAAGCACTTACATTTGTGAGGGGAATTTCTGTTACCTCAAAATAATCTTTGACAAATTTAAAAATCGACGATCCTTTTGTATCAGTGTTAAAAGTTCTTGTAAACAACATTTCCTCGTTAATCTCCTTACTCTCATTTATGAATTTCACGTAAGCTAAAGCAGCTTTGTTGTCTATCACAGTTGATTCATCAATCTGCAACGCAAATTTACCTTCTTTCAGAAATTTGATGAGTTTTGATTCAACGTCGGCGGCCATCTCATCAATACGCCTGGAAACAGTATTATTGCTCAGAAGTGACTTATCAGATTTCCGCCTGCGATACCAAATAGTATGACGAAAACGATCCTGCACTTGAATTTTTTTTAATTTTTAGCTATCGTAATTCTTTGTCGACCCCAAAACCATAGGTTTCATATATATTTTCAATTTCAATCTCAAATAGCTTTTATTATTAATATTATTAGCATTTTTTATCTTTTGAGTACTCGTCGCCCCCTGATCGCCCCCCTAAGGATTATCGCCCCCTTTGGGGCAATCGCCCCCAGGTTGGGAACCACTGATCTAGATGAAACTTGTGCAAGATTGCATTTCAGATGATACATGAAATGACGATATAAAATTTTCTTTTATCTAGATTTATTTATACAAAAATTTCATGAAGCTTCAGAACTGAAAACATGATTAAAAAAATTTTTTTGAAAATAGAATTAGATATTCTTGTAAGGAGGTATGATTTAAAGGCTTGATTTGAGTTTTGAGAATCAATTGAGTTTGATAAATTGCGACTTTAATAAAAAATTTAATCTGTATTTTCTTAACAATGAATAAGATTATAACAATATAAGGCATCAGCCAAATTACACAATATTTCATATTATAATTACATATTGTAAAAAAATTAATTGACATATTTATATTTAAATAACAGTATGACAAAATTATGTTATACAACATAATATTACAATATACAACATAATATTACAATATACAACATAATATTACACTATACAACATAATATAATATTATACAGCATATGATTGTAATAATATGAAGCATCTGTCAAATTGTACAAGATTTTATATTATAATCCATACTGAAAAAATGATAGGCGTATTTTCATTTAAATAAACCAATGAAAATGTGGAATCAATTGAAAAAACTGTTTTAAGAACTTTTTAATTTTTGAAAGATGCAAAGGGATACACACATTTCAATTCTGCCAATCTGACTAAAGAACATTCTGTGGTGCCAAGAGAATTTTTTTAAATAAATCTGTCTCAGTTGCTAGGCAACAGAAAATAGTTGGATAAAATTCTTTATTTTCATTATTCGCACTGAATTGTGTTCTACAACTGCTACGCAACTTATTGAGGCTAATTATTTAAGAAAAAATATCTCCTAACCGCAATTTAGGGTTCCCTAGTAATTCTTATCAAATTAATCCGAAATAAATATTTTATTGAAGTATTCGGATTAAATTTTATGTACTAAATAAAACGTTAAAGAAATAATTATTATTAAATAAGTTCATATTTTTCTGTTTGATACATTTTTAATACATTTTTTGATACATTTTTAATACATTCTGTTTGATACATTTTTAAAACAGAATACATTTTTTCCTGCATTATTCATATTTTATTGCGATTAATTTATTACGATTTCTGAGATTTGATTGCAATCGCAAATGAATTTGCGATTTTGTTCAATTTGTTTCTTTATTTTTAGAATAAGTTTAAAACTGCTTAAGTCTCTTAAAAACAACTTCGGACTTTGTAGTTTTATAATTAGTTTTCAGTTAATCTATCATGGTCGTGAATAATTAACTGCAACTTTAGTCGAACAAAATGTTTCCAAGCAAATTTACATGGCAATCAAATCTCAGAAATCGCAATAAATAAGAAGTTTTCACTTTATTTGGAACAATGATTCATTTTGAATAAACTTTTCACTTTATATGTTATTCACAAATACTTAAGTCATTCACTGGAGGTTAACATTATAAGCATAACTTTGAACTTAAAATGATGTTTATTCATTTCTAGTAGTCTAATAGCCTGTCTTTAGGGAAAAATTCGTAGAATATGAAATAAGTTTGAAGTTAACAATTTATTCGGAAGTTCGTGTGCGTTAATCATTAGTTAAAGCCTGAAACTGAACTGTACGAAATTATTCATGATTCCATTTGTGAATTCTATGACGGTGATAGAACGGTGTAGTGCTTACATGGAAATATTAACACCTGTGGTGTATCGTTGCAATAAATATTCTTCGCGTATAATTTAGGTTGCACTATTGTAGAGAATGTAATAGCGCTGAGGAAGTAAATACAAAACACTACCTGTTGTTAAGGAGTTGTAAAGCACGCAATAACTTATTCATATTTCTAGAATTAGAACATTGCAAATTAAATTATCTTGCATAATATGCATTAAAAAAAGCTAGGAATGTTATTTAGTCTCTACTTAGAGAAAATTCCGATTCAAATAATTGTTTGAATTTTTATCATTTAATGAAACTGAAAATTTATATATTTGCTAATCCATTTTAATGTAGTACACTAACTTTTCCAAGAAATACACAAAGAAAAATTTTTTTTGCTTATAATATTATATAGTATGATATTTTATTTACCCAGGAGATATATTTCATCACGTTAAAGTAGCATCAGACAACAAATAAATTTTTTCTGGAGGCTAGTCTTTAATTTTGAATCCTGTATGAAATTCTTCAATTTTGGAACTGGGGATTGGAGAGTGGCAAATGACGTCATGCGGGGGTCAAATAGTCAGGTTCAACACACACGCGTGATGTTGCTTGCAGATATCCAATTAAATCTGATCCAAAAATTGATTCAATGTAATAATAAGACCAAGCCTTAAAGCTGTAACTATTAACACGTCATGCTCAACCAAATGTTAAAGCACAACTCTGTGATTTTTGAGGTGTTCTTTTTATAGAGTAGCAAGTACCCAATTATAAGTAACAACAGATTTCCCCTTTTAATATTTATATAGCTTTTCCAAATGGTTAAGTTAACATTATGAGTATGATATAGAACAGTGATTAAGACTTTACCCTAATATTTCCGTTTTAGAACAATGTTAAGAGCTGGCAAGAAAAACTTAGTTTGACTTTTGTTAATGATCTATTTTAGATAGAAAAAAGATTGATTGAAATTATATCAGCAACAACCGCGTGAATATTACATTAAAGCCGTATTTTGCATTCATTATTTATAATTATAATAGTGCTATTATGCTAATGTTATTATAATATTGTTACTATAATATTATAGAATTTTAATTATAATATTTTTTTAAGAGATGATTTATTGAAATTATCAAACGGTGGAGATTTTGCTGAAAATGCCAATTTTGAATTTGAATGGCTGAAGTGTTCATTAAATATCAGAGTTAATGACTAAATTTTTGTTCTAATTGCGCAATTTGTTTCGCTGTTGAGATGCAATTAAACAATAACAAAAGATTTATGTTGAAAATTAAATTTGATCATTCCTGATGTTTAATTGAGCTGAAAGAGGCGTTTATAACTTTTTATTTAAAACTCTTAAATGGTTTCAAACTAATCTATAGCTTTTTCATTCATTCTGCTTGGTCATAAACACAGATATCGAAAGTATAACATTAGATACAACATTTACAGTTTTAAAATATACTTAAAACAAATAAAAAGTTATTAATGTACTTTAGATTAAATGAATGAGCTTTTGAAATTTTGAATACCGTCGTTGAACAGCGACCCAATTTTATGGGTTAACGGCTACTAATGTTCAACTGCGTAACCTTGTAACTTTGAATCTAATCCAGAAGACAAGGGAACTCCTAGATCGAGTGTTGGGAGAAAGTTGCCTTTGTGGAGGACTTTGTGAGGGAACTAACCCGCATTTGCGTTGCATAGAGAGAAAGACTACGAGAACCTCTTGAATGGTTTATTTAAACCAACTGAATGGTTTAAATATCGTATATTTTGGATTTATTATCCAAAAATATGCTTTTTTTTCTTTTTTTAAAGTCAGAAATGCCATTATTATACAGTAAGGTAATCTTACCACAATTTTTTCCCAGTGTGATTTACCTCACATTATATATTTCAGAATAAAATTTTTCTGAATTTAAAGTTCAGACTTAATGCTTGCTGTATGTAATACCAGATATAGTTAATATGATTAAATAAATATTAAGTAAACAATGTATTTTCTAACATGTTTCTTTATTTTTAGTCATTTTTTTTTTGTTTTAGTGTTTTGAGCAATTAATTGTGGTTTTTATATTTGCTTCAAATCAATTGTATAAAATTAATTACTTTAATGGCATGCTTCTGCAATAAAAATATTTAATTGAAATTTCTAAGTAGTAATATTTATTGAAGTAATATTTAGTCATATTCATCAGGTATAAACAAATATTTTTTATTTCGAATTTATTATTCCTTAGCGTGTTCATTTATTTCACATCAAAAATGCTAGAAATGTATATGGCATAATTTTTTATTCAAATATAATAAATATCTTGCATCTTAAATTGTCTTTAAATTTTGGTGGAAAAATTGTATTTAAAATTTTTTGCTGTTGTTCGTTTAAAAAAGGTTAAAAATTATGCTAAGAATGAAAATTAATTTAAATAAATAACTTATAAATACAATATAAAAATTATTTCGAATTCTACGATTTACAGAAAAACCGATAGAAAAAGCCCATTACAAACTATTCATATTACTTCATATAAATATGTATTTCCAAAATTTAAATATCGTAAAGCCAACTCACTGTTTTTTTTTGAAGTTCTGATAGAGTTTTCGGTTAATGCGCTGGAAATGCTCCATATCTTCGAAAACTAGCCTAAAGTTTGTAAAATTAGCCTGAACATTGAAATTGAACGTCCGACTTTATAAATTCGAGGGATTAATCAAACCAATTTCAATTTGATAATTCTGATATAGTGTGAATAAGCTTAAAATTTATAATCATAATTAAAACTACTAGCAATTTGTTATGATATAACTGGTTTACATACAATTTGAACCCTACTTTTTGTTCTTACGTCTGTTGCTTCAAAGCATTTTGCATCCCAAAATATCGTCAAGAAGTAATTTACATTGCATTTAAGTAAAACTATCAGTATTGGATATTCCTATATTTATGTATAGGGCATTTATTACATAGTTTATTTTTACAATTTTGTTTAATCTTTTTAGTTTCCTTCATGAACTTCAATTTCTAAAAAAATATTTTTGCTTGTAAACTTTATAACCAATTTTTTTTAAAATTTTTTAATTATTCGATTGTAAAGTTACAAATTTAAACATTTAGAAAAAGCATGTTTTCACTTCACATATTGTAACTTATTCAATGGTTGTCCTTAATTATTTAGTACCTCCTAACATTTTAAATCTAGTACACGGAAATCAGATTTTTCAAAAGTTATATTCAATATTCAAAGGTAACGGGGGGGGGGTATCTTTTTATTAGAGGGACGTCGGTGTTCGCAACGTAATTAGTTACTTAATATCCTTTAATAAGTAATAAAAATATTTCTAAATAATTAGTAAACTTTAACTGAACATAATAATTTGTCTTATTAGATGGTTTCTGTGCGCTAATACTCCCTGATCCTCCGATTGTTACGCTATCATTTCCGCTTTGAACAAAAACCTATTCAATAATTATTCAACTAAGGTAAAATTTTCCTAATTGAATTCACATAAATTTGTTTCTGGAGTTGAAGTTTTTGATTTTATTGGCATAAAATGGGTAACCTTCAATTGGATAACTTTTTGTTCGGTTACCATAAACCTTTTTATCCACAAACTTGTTTTTTTTTTTAAAAATTCCTATTTAATATTTATTTACAAAGAAATCTCGTCAGATATTTTCCTACAAGTTATTATTTAGCAACAGGACAAAAAGTTAATTCCTAATATTGTTTTTCACTTTTAAATAGTTTTGTAATCATTATTTAAATTACAATTGTTGGCAAGACACATTTTCAAATGGAGCTTACTATAAAAGTAAAAATATTAGAATTCCCATTAATTGTAAAACTAAATATCAACCTTTAAGCCAAAATTTAATATTTAAATCAAAACTAAATCTTTGCCAGTTGAGCTTTATTCCCGGCACTCTTTTTCGATCGAGTATTATTCTGTTTGATTATGAACAGGTAACCAACCCTCACCCATAAAATGTTTTATTTGCAATTCTATGGGTAAGTAAATGGGCGTACATACTACTTTTCTGTCAATATTAAATAATAAAAAACAATGCTGCTCTTTGGTATAACAAATTCGGTACATTTGAGCGTGAAATACAACTAGCTTTTCTAATAAACAGAGTTGTTTTTCATTCCCTTAATCATTTTTCTGGTTTTTCTAAATGAACGCTCACTGATTTTGTCAATTTTCTTATGACAGGAATTCAAAATAATAATAACATTAATAATAAAAAATATTTATATTCTAAATTGATGCTGATCTGTTATCGTTCAATGTATATTTCGTTTATCACTGTGATTGCTGTAGTTGTTGTAGTCAGCCAGTAAGGCAGAGGGGGAGCAGTTGCTCTTGTTTTCCAGTGGCACCATCCATGGCCAAGAATTTGACTCCCACCATAACCATACATCACACCCTTTTATAGGGCGGATCCATTTTTACATCCATTCATTCACCCACAGATCGTAATTTTGTCTTGATCCAGAGAACGATCAATCTCCAATTCAGTACCCCCAGAGGTATTGATTTGTTATGGGAACATGGAGGACTTTGTGACCCAACAGCGTGCATCAGTCTCCCTTTACTACATGGAGAGTCTTCGGTTGTGTGGATTCGAACTCCTGTTCTCACAAACGCGAGTCCGGCACCCTGCTTACTAGGCTATCCCAGACATCACAGTGATTAAATGTAAATAATTATTTCCATCAATGCTTACCTTTATATAAACCTCATAATTGTAACTTAATATTAGCCAAATTTCACCTGAATTGAACTGCCTTTAATCTCGAAATTTTAGTTTTGAACAACAGAATTTAAAAATATTAATAATATACTTAAAAGCATATCAAATTATTTTTACCATATTTATTTTATGTTGAGGACAGTTAAAGAAATCTGGATTTTCATGCAAAGAAACCGCATCAAGTCATGTGATTTATCCGTCCAATGAGAATGCTCAAACCGATCATTCATTTCCTCCGCTTTTTATATGTATAGATTTACAGGCTAATAAGTTTGAAAAATTACATCTAATTAATGATTATTACCTATAACTGTAATAATAATTATTATTATAAATATTAATTTTTAAACTACTGGTAATATATCATTCAAAGTTATTTTTTGTAATCTATGATTGTAAGTGTTAATAACATAATTTGTTCCGTGATCAATTATTAAATTTCATTAATTAAGAAAAATACAAATAATTATGCATCACTAAATCATAATTAATTTCAAAATATTAAATATAATTAATGATTGTTACCTGTTAGACCACAATAATTCCAAGTGTTGTTATTAATAATATTCCAATTAATGTAATGCTTTCAAACTTATTACCCATCAGAGGTGAATTGCTAGGGGCGATTTACTCAGATCCTGATATTTAATATCCCTACTTACTCCACAACACTATTTATCACACTACCTTAAAATATTCAAATGTATAGATAATTTGTGGGCGGGATATAGGCGATTTGGCTTCATGGGTGATAAGTACTTCCATTACTCATGGTGAATCGAAATTAATGTTCTTCACACTTAGTATTACGATTTACCACGCGCTGGTGTGTCAACTCTATTTAAACTCAGAATAGAGTTTTCTGAGTTATGGTTGCGTGAGATGAAATACGCTGAGAGGTTCCGGTTGAAATTGAAGAATAGCTATTTCCCAGTTACTTTGTTTACCTACTTGAAATTATTAGGAAATGTTTTTGGGACTATTCAAAGCATAGATATCTAACGTTAATGAAATTAATAATTTCAAAATAATTGTAATTGAATCCTAAATTTAATTAATCAGGAGTTCATATTAACTGAAAGTTAATTGAATTTTAAATAGGGAATTCAGGTTATTTAATATTTATAAAATAATTATGTAGTAATTATATTCTCAGAAATAAAACTTTTATTTTTGATGATTCAGCAATATTTGAGTAATATTCCATTATTTTTGATAATCATTTTGTCACGAAATCACATGATTTTTGACAATTTTTTTGCTATTTAAATGTATTATACAGGGTGTTTATAAAGTCCTGGAATATGGTCATTCAAAGAACTGCGAGCGATGATACCCCAATGAGGCAGTGCACCATCTTGTAGCAAAAAGACGTGTGGCTGAAGCTCTTCTAGTTGTGGAAATACGAAGGTATCATCGAATACGAAGGTATATGTGGGTATCAACGTTCGTAGTTCTTTGAATGACCATTTTCCAGGAGGATGGATTGGGCGAGGAGGTCTAATTCCTTGGCCACCCAGATCACCTGATATAACGCCGCTGGACTTTTTTCTTTGGGGATTTATAAAGGACAATGTTTACAGGAGGATCGTGTCGAACATTGATGACCTAAAAGCCAGAATTGTAACCGCAATAGCCTCTGTGGATGCCAATATGCTTGCCGCTACCTGACGTGAAATTGACTATCGATTTGATATTCTCCAGGCGACAAAGGGGGCACACGTGGAAGTTCGTTGACAAGGGTCATGAAACTTTTTGAGTCTATCTAACCATTTATGTTATTAATTTTAATCTATCTTTATTATTTTATGAGTTATTAAACATCAAAATGGGTCCGGGACTTCATAAACACCCTGCATATTGAAAATGTATTATATATTGAAAAACTGTAACGATGTATAATCCCAATAAGTTAATAGAAACAACAAACATATGATTTGATTTCAAGAAGCTAGTGTTTTACGATGGGATATTATAAGGTATAATTCATTCGCGTGTCAAACAGTGTGATGCCATTCTAGGCATTACATATTTTCTAGCTTTTAAATTTTCTTTATTTCATAAATTATTATCATTTTTAATCTTTTACATTTCCTCTTTAAATCAATAAATCAATTAATTTATTTATATTTAATTTTATGAAAAGTGAATGCAAATATTTCTAAACTAAATAAATGTAACTTATAACTATTTTTAGTTTTAATACAAGTGTGTAACCAATTATTATTCAATGTCATGACAAGTAATTCCGTTTTTAACCTTTCTTTCTTCAACCACGTTAAACATTAGCATATACGTTTTTAGGCTTACTTTAATTTCCAACGAACTTTCTGGCCTTAAATCTTCAGCCAGATTATTAAAAATTTGATGTTAATAAAGTAAGGTTGGCTTTATTTCTGGCTGTGTATTATTTTCTGATAGATCGCCAATTTTCGTATTTCTACTCATGATCCTAAGCGTCGGTTAGCAAGTACGCATTGACTGCTAATTGGAATTTTGGTGGCGTTAGGACTGCGGTTTTTAGATGCTTATAGCAAATCACTCTGACCGATAAAAAGTGTCAACCAAAATTCTTTAAAAATGGATGCCTTAATAAACTGTCTTCGTCTCTGTAGAAGAGATTGTCTGAGGATTTGTCAACATAATATATTTGAAGTGGCCATGTTGGTTAACTTTAAAAATGCTTCCTAATAAATAAGGATGATTTTCTTTGTTTAATCTTATCTCACCAATTTTCTTTTGTTAGTTCAAAGGCAGTGCGCAGAATTACACTATAATTAGCCGGCCTGAAAAGTAGGTTTTCCAGGTTCAGTCCCCTGTGGGAATCCTACTTCTTTTATGTTGTTTTTACCTGACAACTGTGTAAGCAATACGTGGCATTAAGATTAATGCCTTTGGCAAAGTTTGTATCTCCGAACGAGTAAAGATAAGAAAATTTTCAATTAAGCGAAATGTTCCCTAGGAACCAGAAAAACGTTTGTTCGAAATGTAGAAATTCGCGTTAAATTTAAATTATATATTTTTACAGTATAAAGTTTTAAATTTTACCAAGGAAAAAAATCTTTTTGAGAATGTGAATTATTTTTTATAGTTGCCGTAACGTAACTGAAACCAAATATATTTGGAAATATAGCTGAAAATATTTTTAGAGAGTCAAAAATAGTTCTACAACATTAGCATTCAGGCTATAATATAGATATTTCTTAAATAAGTTTTTCTAATTTAAATAGCAGTGTAATCTAAAAAATAAGAACATTTAATCCTTTTTATAATCTTAACATAGACTTTCTTGACCTAAGAGCTTTATGTATGGACAGTCATTCCTTAGCAAAATATTTACACTAGGTGAGTTCTTAGACATTTCGATATTAGTTAGGATTGTGTACGTTTCTATCCATAAATCTACTTATCCATATCTGTCACTCTCTTACCTTTTATCCTTCGTTACCTTTTCTGTTTCATTGTATTATATCAGACGAGATAAAAACAAAACTTGCTGCCTTATTGCTATGTTTGTCAACACCATCTTTACAGTACTGGTTAGTTTTAGGGAATTGAATTGACGGAGGTTTGTTATATCATAAGGTCCAAGTAGGACATGCTGTGGCTGCTCAGACCAATTAGTTAAGAGTTTTCAGTATAGTAATGATTTAATTTAAGGCTTTTTCTTACTCATATAAAATGTACTCATTTTTGTTGCCACATTTAATAAATGAAACTTATACAAACCATATTTTAAGCTTTTTATGCTTCGCAAAATAGTTTACCTAAATATGAATTTTTTAACAAGAAAATCGAAGAAATAGTCGAAACAGGCTTTTTATGCACAGTACTAATAAAAATATTGCTTTCATCTAACCAATAAAAGCAAAACTTCGTATATTCTTATGAGTATTTCGAATTGAATAGAATTGATTATTTATTTTCTGTTATTTCATGCAACTTAAGTGCACTTAAGTTGCTTCTAACCTGGAAAGCAATAGTTTAAAAATGTAAAGAATGCTTACTATTACTATTTTTGCATAATTTCTTGTTCATCGTATTTAAAATGTCTCATGAAAGTATAATTTTCCTGCATAACTTAATGCCATGGCAAAAATATATATGAAGAAACATGAAGCTGATGAGTGGATTATCAGAATATACACCCAACATAACATGTCAAATGCAAACGGAAATCCTTAATATAGTATTAAACACATAATCTTTAAACATTTAATTTATTAGAAAACTTTGATTATATTTTAAATGGTCTATGATCTCATGTTGAAATTTGCAATATCTTCTTAATGAAAAATGACATTGCACTATATAGCTATGTCGCTATGTAATAATATTGAAAAACCATATCATGTCCACAATTTATATAACAGTCAATATATTTAAAAATAAAGTTCGCAATATCGAAAAAAATAAATAATATGGTGCGTGTAATGCTGTAGAATACGATATAAAA
The DNA here is from genome assembly GCF_043381705.1 of Parasteatoda tepidariorum. Taxonomy (NCBI): domain Eukaryota; kingdom Metazoa; phylum Arthropoda; class Arachnida; order Araneae; family Theridiidae; genus Parasteatoda; species Parasteatoda tepidariorum. The sequence continues at coordinate 62,213,301 of NC_092204.1, read as the reverse complement.
TAATTTAGAATATGATGTAAAATAATTTAGTAAGATAATTAAAATAATAAACTAAGTTAAGTTTGAAAAATTGAGCTTTAAGTTTGAAAAAAGAGCCAAACAAGAAGTGTCTCATTTTGAGATAATCATGATTTTTATCATTAATGTATTTAGTTATGCGTTAACAGCTCTATATTTCATATCTTATATATTTTGAATTTCTATGAATCATTAAACCCCCAGAAAATTTAGTTCAATATATTGAACTATAATACTGGTACATTTGTAGTGCAAATTTAATAAAGTGTTAAATTCCGTGTCAGTTCAATTTGAACCATAGTATTGTCAGTTCAAGTTAGGGAAGTACGATACTATGGCTTAACTTTATTACCACCGCATAAAGATTTTGGCAAATTCAAACAATATTATAATGCAATATGATTCTAGTAGTGCGGAACCAACAATTCCAAAGGCATGCTTCACAACATAAGAATTCGATATTTTCAAAAAATATTTATAAATAAATAATATAAATTTTTTTTTTTAAATTTTCGAGCTCAATTTAATTTGAATATTTTAAAATTTACTATTTTTCGTCATTGCAATATAATTTTAGTTCGTAATAAAATTAAATTTGAATTCTCTATTAGATTGGGAATTAAACTGTTAATAAAGTCAAAGATATTTATTATCTTTAAAAAGTACTTTAGCTATAATCGTGAATAGGTATTGTTTTTTTTTGTCAACGTCACGATCGAAAGTTATATTTTCATTTAATTTCAGATGTGAAATATTTTGTGTTTATACTACATTTCCACTTTAGAATCGATACCAGGATGAAATGCGATAGCACTATCCTACATCGGGTAATTAGCATCTTAATAATCCATCTTTACAGGAAGTTGGATCTTCGTGTCCTTTTAATGAGATATTCCATCTTCTTTTAAATCTCCTGCTTTCTTCAACAGAGCATTATAAGAATGAAAGAAAAAGCTTTATGATTGCGGAAAAGGCAGAAGGGGTTATTCGTTACTAAATTAGGGGCCATTACTGTTGTGAACAAAAGACTGAGAGGAAATGTAAATGAAAAAGGGGGAAAAAAGTGCAAGCGACTGTATTTTGGCATGACATGAGAGAAAGTTCCAATTTGAAATACCTTTTAAGATATAAAACTAACGTTGAATTTTTAATGTTGCGGAGGTTTTTCTTAGCTCTATCACCAAGGAAAAAAAATTTCATTTTAAATTCGTGCTTTAAGTTTAAATCAAAGCTTTAACTTTAAACTATACTATAAATTTTGCTGAAAAGAATGAACTAAACTTTAAAATTGAGAAATGGTTTAGATATTAACAAAAAAACATTTTCATTAGTCTAAACAAAGAAGTGGGTTGAGTGATTTTTCAAATATTTTATAATCTTATTTTATAACCGCAGTGAACAGCTGACCCATTTCTGAGTTAACGACTATCAATGTTCAACTCCGTAGATTGCAATTTTGAGCCCCCCCCCAGAAGAGAAGGCAACTCCTAGATCAAACATTTGGACAAACTAGCCTTCTTGGAGGACTTTTTGATGGAAGTTACCTGCATTTGCGTTACATGGAGAGGAAAACCACGAGAATCTCCCGTGGTTATCCCCAATGGCACGGGGATTCTAACCCATGATCCATCAACCATTGAGGATATTTTCCGGTCAGCATTGTTGTCAGTGCAAGCTGGGAGCAGAATTTGTATCAACCAGCCACCACTGGGATTCGTACCTGGGTCACCTCATTGGGAGACAGATGAATGCTCTATCCTCGGAGCCACTGTGACTCCACTTTTCAAATATTGAAAAAAACTAGATCACAAGCCTATTTCATTTTTATATAATTGTGGATTTCTTTGAATTGAGATTTTAGGCCATTTTCATAATTAGCAAAAAGCGCTGGCCTAAGCCAGATAAAAATTAACCTAACACTCATGGGTAACTGTGTAAAACTCACAACAGTTACAACAATCTCATATTACTCATTAAAATAGGTTAATAGTCCCTTAAAGAACATGGAATAACGCATGGAATAACGTTTATTTAAAATTATAATTTTCTGTTTTTATAACTGATGTGATTTAATAACAGTCTAAGTTCTGTCCATGTTTAGCCATCTCTCTCTATGCTGATTATGAAAATATCAATGTGACTTGGAGTCACAGTTTTATAATGAAAAACATTTATGCTCTAATTCTAATTTCTATAGCATTACTTGGAGTTACAATAGGTAGAATATGGAAATCTTTCTACAGATAGGTCATATTTTAACATGTTCGCTGTCGATCTAGCGCCAGTGCGTGATAGTCAAAGGAGGAGAATCCTACGCTGGCGTGAAATTGATTGCGAACATGTTAAAATAGTTTTTGAGCATTTCAAACATGTGTTATTTTTCAAATTCAATCAATTCTTCTCAGAAAGATGATATATACAATTTGAAATCTTTTAATTTGTCCGAAGAAATTTTTTTTGATATTTTTTTACATTCATGAAACATTCTAAAAAAAAAATCAATTTGCGTCATTTTACTATTTAATAACCCGATAAAATTTGTTCAAAGACTTTCTGTGAAATAATTTAAAAATTTTTAAAATTTGAAAATTGATGTTTTTATTTTTTGATAAAAATATGTTTCTACATTAACAGTTTTTAAAAAAATTATTTCGAAAAGAAATATTAAAGGTTTAATGTGATTTGATGTTTAAGAATTAAAGTTTTACACTTATTATTTTTATTAATTTTTTACAAAATATGTGTTAAGAAGATCTAAACAAAAATCTGTTTAGAATGTTTGTTAAGATCTAAAACAAAATTTTCAATTTCCTTTGCTATATATATTTATCTAAAATATATATATTTCAAACTCAATCAGTTATCTTTTTAATTTTTTTTCCATCCCTTTTCCTTTCATTTTTTTAAGCTGAAAAAATAAATATGATTAAAAATGATTAGGAAGAAAACAGAATTCATAGGTCTTAGCATTAATTTAAGTTTTATCCGGGGAATTTTACACCAATCTTTAATTCGCATTCTAATTGAACTAGACAGATAATTTTCTCTATTTTAAAGAGAAATGATAGCAAAATTTTATAAATTCAAATCCCTAAAGTTTCACAAGTTTTGAAATCTGAATCCCTGTAAAAGTCCCTTTTATAAAATATGCAGCAATTTTTCTTATTTAAATCTTAAATTTTTTTTTCTGTAGTAATGATCTTTTTCATAAAAAAATCATTTGCTTGAATACTTCATTTTTCATATTTTTTGAAAAGAACTTTCTTTTTAATATTTAAAAGTGAAACTTCATTCCGTAAAGAAAAACGAAGTCATAACCGTGAAGGATATAAACTAAAAATTACTAATAATGTAATTAAATATAAATCTTGTGGTATTGAGTTAACTTATAATGGCCGTGCATTTGACTTGCTTTTTTCAAAAATGTTTGCGATTTAGTTTTCTAACGTTTAAGTTTTTCTAATATTAACGTTTCGATATTAACACTTTCTTTAAAAATATTCTACAACTAAAATTTAAATTTTGTTAAATTTACAGATGTTACTGTAGATTAATTTGCATCTTAAAACTTTTGTTAAAAAGTGTCAGGAAACTTTTTATTTCTTTCAACCATAGACATTTACAACTAAAATTTAAAATAGAATAGTTATAATTAAGACTTCATTCTTACGACTTTTAACATAAGTATAATGCTTGTATTTCACTACTACTTAACTCTTATTCATAAATTACTTAAAACATTTTTATTCGGAATTTTTCAATTTAAAATTACCAATTTTTGGTACGTAAGAAAAAGTATTATATTTATTTACAAACTGTTTAATTTAATGGATGTTCTTTAATAAACAACTTTAATAAATATATTTTTTCAAATCTTTATAAAACGAAGTTTTAATTGCTCTGCCTGACTCTATTTCTTAAATCTAATTTTAATAGGAAGCAGTTAAATATAATAAACGCACAATTCTATATTCATTATTAAAGTTTAAAGTTTTCAAAATCAGGTTACAGCTAACGTTTCTAATTATATATTACATCATAAGCCTCTTTTTTTAAAAATAAAATAAAATAGAGTTTAAAGTTGTGCAAAACTTTTTTTTAAAAAAAAATAGCAAATGAATATGTTGTTTAAAAAATAACGGAAAATAATTATTTTCAAAGAAATATGATAAAAATAATACTAGTAGCAAAGTTAATAAAAACAATAATAATAATAAAAGCTCTTCATAGTTCTGCATGGTTAAAGAGCACATTCTGTTCTTTAAAATGTCATATTACAATCAGTCAAAGTAATGTAAATTGACGATATATCTATAAAATATGTACATTTAGGTTCGTTTTATAGCTAAAATTTTTAAAATTGCATTTAAACCTTAGCAGCAGAAGTTTTATTCAACATATTTTTCTTACTTTTTCCAATATCTCGTATTAATTTACGTCGAAATAAGAGAAGTATATTTAGCATTCTAATAATTTATGGTTATGAAATATTGCATGAAATACCAATGTTCCACTTTATTTATCAATGCGAGGATAAAGTAACGCAATGATATTGTCAATTTCATTATCTTAATATTAAACGCCATAGCGATTTTTTCTTTTTTGCCATGAAACTTACTATAAATGCTCGAACAAACGCAAGCTTACGCGATGAAATACATTCACGCTTTCGTATCTCTGAAAACATTGTCCTCTCTAATATCTTTTTTTATTTTTTTATCCTTTCTTTTATCCCAGCTTGTTGTCTGATGTTGAAAGGAATCGGTTTCCAAGGATACGGCAGGAATAGCATATAGTCTCGCTTTCAACAACACAACTCAGTTTGAGGCAACAGGAAGTGACTGTTGCCTTAGTTAATTTCGCATAAGGCACCACTGTAAGAGAAAATACATGACACTAGTGAACGAACGCATAACATCTCTTTTTATACATTTTGAAATAAGTGCTTATTGAAAAGTGAATGGCTATCTCCAAAATGCTACATGCTAATAAATATAAGAACTGAACCTAAATATGTTGTATTGTTTTTTATTTTATTTATTGAAGTGAAATGCTCTTAAAGATTTCAAAGGTTATCTATAATAAGAACAAATCAATTAATAATAAGAACGTTCTTATTGTAGATAAATCTATAATAAGAACAAAAGAATTTTGTGTGTGCTAAGTGCCTCTCTTGTAATTTCAGAACAGTTTAAATTTGGACAGTGAGCGCAAGGGGCAATTTTAGCCTCGATTTTATAAATCGATCAAAATGTTTCCTCAGTTTGTACGGGAGAGTTGTATGAAAAATGAAATTTCTTTGTTGGTTTAAGATTATCTTTTATTGAACAAAAAACAAAATGGGAGAAATTTTTTTTTCCAACTATTGGAAGGGTAATATGATTTTTGCTAGCTTACATCTCTGTTTAATCAGAAAATAATCTTTTTTCACGTTCTTTACTATTTAATTAATTTTGTGTGTCAGGTAAGCTCAATGATTCGCTTGAGCTGAATGTCAGGTAAATTCAATGTCAGGTTGAGCTCAATTTACGTTGCTAATCAGGTTGAGCTACGTTATCAGATTAGAACTTTTAAAATTAACAGAAACCCCTTGTTTACTTTGTTTAAGGCCTCGATTTTGTTTCAATAAAGCCAAATAATTTAAAATCAACGGAAATTTAAAAAATATATACTCTATGCACTATAAGGAAAACGTAAGGAAAGTTTAGGGAAAGCGTAAAAAATTGTGATACTACTTTAAACATCAATGATGGTAATTAATTTTGATGATACAGTTTCATATTTTATTTTATTGTTGAACTGCCTTCCCATTGCTTTGGGCTTACGATTACTTATGTTCAATTCTTGAAATTTTGAAACCAATCCAGAAGACAAGGGATCTCCTGGATCAAGTAATTGGGTGAAATTTGCCTTCGTGGTGGTCTTTTTGATGGAACTAACCCTCATTCGCGTTACTTGGAGAAGAAACACAATAACATCTCCCACGATTAGCCTAATAACAAGGGGAATCCAACCCATAGTAATACGATTTGAAGGTATAACTAGTATTATGTAATTTATGCTGTTTTAATACGCATCGAACATACTAATATAGGTACATAAATACTAACTGTAGGCAATTGGTTTTATGGCCTTCTGAAAGAGATAAGTATTAAAGAATATTGAGTAATTGTGATAAATTTGATTTATCATGAGTTAGCCTAGTGAGCAATAAGCTAAATGACACTGAATAGATTTTATCTGTATTTTGATAAGAAAAACATTTAAAAATGTGTTTTTTCTTAAAAAAGTATACCGTAAAGTCACCGGGAAGAGCGACAAATAATAAAAATCATAAAAAATTGTTTTTGCTTTATTATTTGTGCATGCATATTTATTTGAGTTTTGTGCCTGATTTCGTTATGTTGATCAATTCCGACTTATTGATTGATTATTTATTTTTTTCATCCTGTATGGGAGAATGGGTATTCAGAATTAATATAAAATTTGTGATTATGATAATTTGTTTTTCTTTATTATCTTGAATTCAATATTTTCGGGAAAAAAAACTTGTTTTATTAATATTTTGAGTAACAATGAGTGCATCCGATCTTGCTGATGCAGTCTTGCGTTTTTTTTTCCTCTTAATTTTGCTTCAGACTAAGTTTATAACATCATTTGATATCATTACTTATTAACATTGGTAAACACACAATTTTATTTTAATATTATTTTCACATTATTTTTAAATCTTTTTTAAATCATTTTTAAGTAATTTTATATCGTTACTAGTTTGTATAATTTGAATTTGGTTTTAGTTGCCTTGTGCGCCGTTCCAATTTGAATTAGTGTAGTAATGGTTATTTATTTTTCCTACCTCCTGTTTAATAATTTTGACTTAAGAATTTGAGTTTATATTTGGCATTGGTGCAGTACAGTCACTCTCGGTTCTTGTGACATTAAATTCCATGTTCAATTGATAAATAAACAATCCCATTTGGTATTTTAGACTAGAAGAATTTTCATTCTAAGTTTATGGTACAAAAACCGTCAGCAGTCCGTCTTTCCGATTAACCGTAAAGTTTACGGTAAAGAATTTTTTTTTATCTTTACGGTTTTGAAACCGTTTATAACTAGAACAGTTAAAAAACATAAATACAAAAGTAAATAATTTTCTAACCATTTACATTTAAAATGGTTTAAAAATCGTAGAAAAGAAATTTAACTTGACATAGATAGGCTTTTGGTTAGGTTGTGGGCATTGGAAAGTGCAGGACATTGGGAACTCTTCATGTGTTTAAGAGAATGGAACCCTAACACTTGTCCTCTGTGTCATGAGACTGGCAGATCTTGGCTATAATATGTATGCAGTTACGAGGAACTAAGTGGCTTCATTAGGTAGGTTTAGTAGGTGCAATGAAAAATTCTGGTTGTTTAACCGTATTAAGTGAAAGCAGTTACTAAGCGATTTCTCGCATAGTTTATAGATTGATTACCATCTTATTTATAGTTATTTGACTGTTTCGTTTAAATTTTGTTTTATTAAATGAAAATTTAAAAAATTATCGCTTAGCTATTTGTTTCGAGAAATTTTTAACAGTGTAGGGGAGAGTGAGGTCAATTGTAACAGGGTACGATTGTAACAGAGCAAAAGTGTTTCGAGTGTTGGGTTCTAGATTTGGTTCCTAGGGGGCGCACAAGGTGTATTAATAAATCTACATGTACAGTCCGCAAAAAAAAAAGATATCACCCTGAATAACTTTCGTTCTAATGATCGGATTTTCACGAAGTAAGTGTTAATCTTAATGGTTCCTGGGGTGACCTCAAATATGCTAATTAATTAGTGCTAACTATTAATTAAGTTACGAAATCAGACACAAAAACGTTCTTTCTCTGAATAAACATATATTTTTTCTTACATATTTGGATTTTTAACCTTCAAAATGTAGGGGGTAACCGCAATCTGGGAAATATGGTCCCCATAGTTTGGTCAGGAGAGCGATCCAAAGTTCGTACCCCTTAATGTTAATTTCACTTTTTACGTTTTTAGTCATAGTTTAAAAACCAATAAAGCAATTCGAAGAAAATTTCACCCAGTCATAAAACTCATTTACCCAAAGATAATTTCA
>NC_092204.1:62194273-62203438 GCF_043381705.1 Parasteatoda tepidariorum | reverse complement strand
TATATGTTTATTCAGAGAAAGTACGTTTTTGTGTCTGATTTCGTAACTTAATTAATAGTTAGCACTAATTAATTAGCATATTTGAGGTCACCCCCAGGAACCATTAAGATTGACACTTAGTTTGTGAAAATCGGATCATTAGAACGAAAGTTATTCAGGGTGATATCTTTTTTTTTTTTGCGGACTGTACACCCCTGCTGGAAGCCATTTTTATGTACTTTTAAAAGAGTTACGTCACAAAAGATATTCTCACGCTACGTAAGTACTTTTTTTGGTATTAGAATATTATATTGTAACTAAGTAATTTTGTTTAAACATATAAAAATTATTAACCGAATATGTAAGTGGACACCTTAATTAACATTTAAAAGAAACGATTAGTTTTGCTAATTAACTAGCATTGTTTTTAACAAATGAAGCTGAAATGGCGTCTTGGGGACGATTGTAACAATAAGTTAAGGGACGATTGTAACAGCTGAAAATAAATTATCTTATGTTTACAACCCATTACTTAACTCTTTAAGAACCACCAATAGTTTCCTACATCATTTATATCATGTTGCATGTGCATTATTTTATTTGTCACCTTTCACAGCATAAATTGAAATTGTTTACCCCTTAAAGTTAAAAGTTTAACCCTTTAGGTCTCTGCTCATTATTATTTTTACTCCTAAAATATCACTACTATTTTGATCAATAAAAAAATATATCACAACTATGATAATATGTATAATTAACTATGTTTCAGTTGAATTTATGAACTGTTACAATTGACCCCGTAAGTGGGGACATTTGTAACAAGTGCACGACTGTCAAAAATTATTAATAACTAATATAATAATATTTAAAATAAGGTATTTTTTTTCTCTAGTAGAGGATAGTCTACTTTACTCGTCTGTCAATTAATACTAATAATATATTGGATTTTTGGTTAGTTAAAAATAGTTGAGTAAAAAGTGTTACAATTGACCCCACTCTCCCCTACTGTTAATATTTTGACATAATAACTTTTGAGCTTGAAGACACTTGAAAAATCATAAGGAAGTCTCTCTAACTTCAGTTTGGTTGTAATTAGACTTTAACCTAGATTGTTTCACTGCGAAAGTAATTTTGTGTTAATAAATAGCGTTGGTTTGGGTTAGATTATTACCACATGGATTTAAATTTGTGCCTACAAGAGAGCGTATACAAGGTTTATTCAAATCAAAATACCTATCGAAATGATGCAATATTGTCCATTTTTACGTAAATCATTGCTAATCTTATATCCTGGTGATAATTTAATAATTCAGAGTGCATTCTCATACGACGTTGGAATGTAAAAACCTAAATTTAAACATTTACAATAATATTTGCCTTAACCTATCGAAAATATTTATTCCCAAAATAATTCTACAGTGACATTCGAAGATTGTAATGACTAGTTCAAATAAACCGAAAGTCTCGAAAATATTAAGTTTGGTTGAAGACTATTTTCAGAACTTTTTCTCTTTTTTATCCGCCTGAGGTTTCGATTTTCTCTATTTTTCTGTCAGTGGGAGATGAAAGATCAGAAAATGCTCAACCGTGGCATTCCGAAATCAATATTCTCAGGAAATCTCGACAGGTATCATTACCTTTTCTGTTTAAGATAATTTCGCGAGGGAGGAGGAAGAAAGGGGGAAGAGTGAGAGTTGTATTAACCCAGCAGGGTGATTTCTCAGCTTCGTCCCACTCAATTTCCAATTTTCTGATTCGGTAACGAATTTCAGTTCGAGAAAGACTTATTTGAGACATATTGAAACTGGTAGTTAGGAATTATAAAGAAATGTGGCTGAGAAATTGTTTCTCAGAAGAGTTTTTTAGTTACTCTACTCATTTGGAGTTTTGAACAATGTAATGCGTTTTTTTTTGTCATAAATATTTCAAAATTACTTATGTTTAAATAATAGTATAAAGTTTCATCCTTTAATAATAATACTTTCTTTAAAAGTCAAACGCTAAGCATTTAAGTTGCTTTTAAAAGTCGTCCTTTAAAGAGGAATTAAGAATTTATTCTTCAAATAATTACAGAAAAAGCCTTACAGATATCTTTTACCCAATTACAGATATCTTTTAGCCAATTACAGTTATCTTTTATAAAAGAAAAGGAGAGAGAGAGAGAAAGAAAGAGGGAGAAAGAAAAAGAGATTTAATTATTTTTATCATGACAAATACGGTATTATTTGTAGTGTATTTTATTACATTGAACAGAATAATACCTAATCACCATCTTGAGCTTGAACTCATTTAATTCAGCTTAAATATATATATTACGAGCAATATCTCCTTTGCACATTGCAAAAGTTTAATATTCCGAAATTTTAAAAAACACAGCCAAAGACGCTTACTCCTGTCGCAAGTTTTGCATGTTTAAAACACTTTATAAATTCCAGGAGTATAGTACATGTGCTGGTTATAATATATTAGAAATAATAAATGCTTTGAAAGAATAATAACAAAGTTCGTGCAAGTTTACCATTTATGACAAACCCAAATTTGGTGTTGATTTATTTGAGGTTATTCTGTATTTCTAGAAAACGCATCGGTACACGCATCGGTTATCTATCTAGAAAAAGCATCGGTTAATTAGAAAACTCTACTTATTCCTTGCTTTTATATTTTTCCAAATTATCTTTTAGGTTTCCGATTTAAGTACATCATTTATTATTTTGTAGTAAATTATTGAGAAAATATTATTTTTATATTTTTAGGTGGACATGAATCCCTCAATGGATGTGGAAGACCTAAAGAAGAGATACTGTGGTCGACTCCAGCACTCTTTGTTTCTCTCCTTGCTTCTAATTTGCATATTTTATGGTGCTGCTTTTCTCATTTTAGTAACAGTCATCTATCCTCACGTAAGTTGCAGTATGATAAAAGTATAATTTAATGATTTTTCAAACCAAATGTGGAAAAATGATGTTAGACGCTCTCTTAAACTTCAGACATTTAAAAATATAACGTGTAAAGAGTAAGAGTTGTCTGTAAATAACGTGTTCTCGTGTACTTTCATCTGAATGATTTGTTTTCCGAATTTCATTTGACATCTACGAATGTTATCCGAAGTACAACAATAATCAATAATAGTCCAGCAAAATTATGCTTTTGCTTCGGGAAAATTGATTGATTTTTTTTCTTCAATAGAAAGCTGTGTTTTGTCCTCATAAATGATACCAAAAATCTTTTCCTCTCTCCCCTGTATACTTCACCCTTTTTTTTGAAGAGAAATGAGGGTGATTTGAGTGGGAGAATTTAACATCATCCACATAGGTAAATAAAGCATTGTTTCTGATGCATTTTTTCCCGATGAATTGAAAGAAATTAATCAGACCAATAGTTTAAAAGTTATAAGGGTTTTATGGTATAAAAAATATAAAATTGTTTACTTGTATATATTTATGCATCTAATATTGCTATCTAAACAAATGAGGCACTGTATCCTATGTATTTTTTTCGCTTAACTGAATGAGGCTATACACGCGTCAATGTGGTGAATAGTTCAGAAGTATTTTAGGTATGAAATAGTACGTTTTTTGACGTGTAAAGGGTGTCCCAAAACTGAAGCAAAATTTGAATTTGTCGCCATTTTTGCAGTAAAGTGTTAGCAACCATGAAAAAAGAACAATTTGACAGCTGAGAGCTTAGGGTTGGTAAAAATGGAACGTTCAAGACTGTTCCACATGCCATACAGCCAGTGAAACAATTCAATTACTGCATGAGACATATCTTCGTTGTGTACTCTCTCGTTTCGGTGATTAGAATTGGCCCCCTAGATCGTGTGATTTAACACCATTAGATATCTTCTTATGGGGCTATTTGAAGTCAAAGGCTTATGTCTACAAGCCAACAACCACCCGTGCATTTCAAGAGGAAGTTAAAAACTACATTAACGAAATTCATTCGCAATTATGCAGAAAGGTCATAAAAAATTTCGACTAAAGAGTGCGTATGTGCCAGCAAAGCCATAGAGGCCATTTGTCCGATGCGTTATTCCGTAAATAACTCTTTCCAATGTACTTTATGATTCAATGAAAGAATAATTCTATTTAATTCAAACCTTGCGTTAATTTTGGGACACTCTTTATTTTGTACACTTTTTAAATTGCTATACAAGGACTATTTGAGCATGTAAGGTATATTTTCTGATGTAATTTTTCGCGCTTAATTGAATGAGATCAAGTTCAAGATCCTTATACTAGAGTGTAACTACACAGCTATGCTTTTAATATTTATAAAAATCGTAATAGCGGAAAAAAGTGCATCAGAAACAATGTCTTACTTACCTGTGTAGAAGAAGTTGAATTCTCCCACTCAAATTACCCCAACTTCTCTTCAAAATAGGGTGAAGTGTACAGGGTAGAGTGAGGGAGCTCTTAACTATTGCTTATAATGACTTTATAAAGCTTTCTGTCTAAAAAATCTTGGGTAATAATTTTTCCAAAAAAAAAAAAAAATCCCTTTAATTACTGGACTATATAGGTAATACTATATACTATGTATACCAGTATTGTGGTCATTTATGAAGAGAGTTTTAATCGATCAGAAATGTAGAATTAGTTTATAATGTAATGAGCATAAAATGATATACTTCACTGTACGGAATTTTTGAGCGTATTTAACAATAATAGCGACTTTAATACGATGCTAAATTGTATCATTTCATTATATTAAATCAATTATCCCAAGAAACCGAAATAGAAAGATATATTTGATTAAAAACTTCATTTTTTTTAAAAAAAAATGTGAAGATAGTAATAAAAGTTGACATGTTTCAAGTGCTCAAAAATAGGCGCTCATTTTCAAGAAGAGCCGGATGTCAAACCGTTTCACGTCTTGAGAAAGCTTTATAGGCCTTGAGAAAATATTATAAATTAAACTGTAGTTGATTCTGTTTCGGAGTTTATGGCACGTTCTTTAATGCTTTTTACTGCTGGGTAAATTTTATTCATCAAAAATATTAAAAATCTAACAAGCGGAAAAAAATTGGCAAAGCTTTAAATAAATATGTGGTTCGTTATAGCATTGTTGTTAAAAAAGATCATCTCCTTAAATGCCACTGTTAGTCCACAAATTGGCATATCAAGGAAGGAATCATTATTTTACTATTTGTTGAATCTATAATTTACGCAAGTCCCGCCAGTCCATTATCCTTCAGCACTTTAACTGGTTTTCACATGTAAGAAGCTTGAGATTTTTCGAAATAATGAAAAGCTTAATTTCATGACTAAATCTTCTGTGGAAGACAAGTATAACATCGATATTAAATAATTTATCTGTCTTTATGATAAATGCCCTTGAAACATAAGTTAAACATAAGGAAACACGAGGAAAATCGTAGAGTTTTGTTCAGCATTGTCCTTCATATAATCTTTTATTGTCCTGATGTGTGACAAGTTTCTTTTTTCTTGTATGACATTTGTACAGTTGTATCTTCACTCCAAATCATTCAAATGCTTCGTCCGCTCTAAAACATTCGCTGAAAGTTGCATCAAATAAATTAATAGAATTTAAAATAAATTGAATTTAGTGATAGAATTAAAAAAAAATTAAGAAATTACAAAAGATCATAATTTATCAAGAAATGTCAGTAAAAAGTCAATCTTCTCTAATATTTTAATAATTCAGACATCTTTAATAGCTTTAGGGTGTGTATAACGGGTGTAGCATTTAATATTCAGTTGCTTTAAGATTTTAAGCATTATTTTCCAAACAAATTTTACTAATTCAAAGTAAGACTAGATAGCCTTGAATTTTTAATGCTGCATAAATCAAATACCTTAATAACGTATAACTTTCGTATAGTTTTTCTTAATTTTAATTTGTTGCTAAAATATTTACTCATAACTCTCACGTACTAAAATAATCAGGTATTCCCTTTACTCATAACTCTCCTTTGATCTAAAATTAAATCGGAAAATACATAAATAATTACTTTATATATCGGAAGAATTACCTGATATATAACGAATTTCCGAAAATTAGTAGTAAAATGGTGTAGAAGAGATACCATATATAAATAGAGAGGACTCTGTCTGCTTCTTGCTCCAAACCCAAAGATTGCTCTACAATCATATTTATTTCTTGGCAATAAAGAGAATTTTACATCAAAATTAAATATTATTTAATTAAAAGATTTGTTGTTTTTGTCGTCAGCCATTAAGGCAGATGGGGAGCAATTATTCTTGTTTTCCAGTGGCGCCATCTATGGCCAAGAATTCGACTTCTGCCATACCCATACGTCACCCGGTTCATTGGGCGGACGCTTTAATACATCCATTCATTCGTCTACAGATCGTAATTTTGACCTGAACCAGAGAACGATCAATATTCAATTCAGTACCCCAGAGGTATTGATTTCCTAATTGAACATAGAAGACTTTGTTACCCGACAGATTTACCGTGCACCAGTCACCATTTACTACACGGAGAGTCTTCGGCAGGCTGGATTTGAACTCCCGTTCTCACAAACGTGAGTCCAGAGTCCTGCCAATCAAGCTATCCCGGCCATATTAAAAGATTTAAAAATGTTTTATTGCATTAATGTTTTTCTTAAATGAACATCGCTTAAATAACATATTTACGCCTATTCTGTCAACTAATTTTGTTTGCCATTCTACAGGGAAACTATTCAAACTTGATAATTTTGGATAATTTTCATAGTGACTTCATCCTCCAGTTTGTTTGAAATTTGGTTACAATTAAAACTTTTAAAACAGTTTTTGCTAAAGAAATTATTCAGTAAAAATGAGAAAATTTTATCTTAAATGCAGCTTAAGCAATTTTTATTTCCCTGTTTTAATTGAATACCCAAACTAAAAAGTAGCTTAACGTGCGATTATGTATAATAAAACTACACTTAATTTAACACTTTAATTTAAGCTTTTAATTTTTAACGATACTTAAAATTTCAAGCGTAGAGTTAAGAAGTGTATTAAAAATGGATGATAAATATATATTATAATTAGAAACCATTAAATAACAATTTGCAGATAAATACCATTATAAAGATTATTGATTTTATGATGACAATGAGGGACAAAGCTATCTGGATCACCTTTATATATTTAAGACCATTTGCATTTTCTGTTCATTGAGAGTGTATGATGCGGCAATAAGACAAGTATCTTTTTATATTTGTATTATTTTACTATAAATGTCCTCAATAGATTAAAATAGATCAGCATTGCCGGCAGTGGAACTAATCGATAAGAAGCAACGTGAAAATCCCTCACAAAGTCATGTAAGCAAAACCACTAAAGCGAAGTGAACTTGAGTAAATTAGGGTACTTTAGGAACTTGAAGACCTCTTTCTCCTTAATGGAGGACAAGTAATGCAATTACTTCTTTTTGATGGCCAAGGAAGACAAATAATTTTAGAAAGCGCGACTATTAGCTTGTTCTAATTAAGAGATTCTAAGGAGAGCATTCTAAAGCGACATGTCGACAACTAAATCCCTATCTGGAAACAAGCCACTCAAGGATTCCTACTTAGGGAACATTTTTCAGCGATGTACTTTAATTATAGTTAGCGAAAAAGAAAGGATTTGGGGAAATAAAAAAAGAGACAACAGAAGTGTTGATTCCTTTAGCCTTGTACACAAGAATTAAATTTATAAAAGAATTTACAGAAGACCAAGAGGTGACAGAGGTGATTTATTGTCGTCGTTGTGAAGGCTGGATTAAGAAATCACGGCTACAGAATGCCGCTTCTAAGACATGTTGTTTTAATCTGATTATTTCTGTATACAGTTATGGTGAAAATATTTATTCATAGTGACGTTTGCTAAAAGGTTTAAAACACGATTTGTTTTTGGTGGTACTTTAACAACATTTAACATTTTTCTATTGTATTTAATTATCATTTCCATATCATCTATGTAGCAAAACAAATGTTAATCCCAATTTCTAAAACGTAAGCCAAGTTTAGAAAACATAAGCCGAATAAATTGCTGACCTGCGCTAAAAAGTTTTAATCGTGAACTTAATTTTGAAGAGGATTATAGCTGTGGTAATTTAATTTTCAAGATTCAGTTTTTCTTTAAAACTTTTTAATCTATTTTTATTGAAATTAATAGGAAGAAAACCAAATTTTGCTAAATAACGACGTTTTTTAAACGTAAGCCAGGTGAGTACCTTGAAAAACGCAAGAACGTTTAAAATCTTATAATTGATGAGAAAGAGAGAATTTCTTGAAGAAGCGAGAGAAGACTTTTCTTAAGTTTTTAACAAATTTTTTTAAATACATGAGACTAGTTACCTTAGCAAAAATATGTTTGGAATTCAATTGCTGTACAATTGAATAATGTCCAGGAGTATTCAATGAGATTATAATCATTGCTTTAAATTAGATTATATGACTTTGAATACATAAAATTTTTTTAATAAATATAATCTGGAAACTTTAAGTAAAAGAACTGCAGATATTGCTTTATTAATGAATCTTTGAATATCCACTATTGCCCTTAAAAATATACCAAATTTTTAAACTACTATACTTTAGAATAAATAGTGATAACTTTTAATTTAACTAATGTAATATTTGTTTTATTTAGCGTTATCTTTAATTAGCATAACCTTTTGAAGCCGATGAAGTTTTTGATCAAGTATATAATATTATACTTGATTACACGATATTTTAATGATCAAGGTTAATGGAAATACCAAATGTTGTTCTAAATATACCTGAAGCAGGTTTAAATTTGGCTTCATCAATTCGGTTAAATCTGTTCTAAGACAAAATGTATTTCCATATTTACATAAAATTATCTAGTTCATCATATGAGGATTTTTAGCTTTCTCCATATTAAATTCGCACTTTCGGAATTCCAGAATATCTTTCTACTTTTATTTCGAAAAGACAATTCAAAACATATCTCTAGAAATGAAAACATATAAGGCGGAAAGTCATATAAAAAATTTCCTTACAATTTCTATATATTTTGACGTTATAGTATGGCTATATAAATCATTTAAAACTTTTACCCAAATATGTCTCAATTTCTATGCTATAATAAAAAAAGAGTGTTCTTTCTGGTTTTGTTTTGGCTTGAATATACTTTTCATTCGCGGATGATTTTGATAATAAACTGTTATTTGCTTTATTGATATATGCTTTCTGTTATTTAATTTTATATATATATATAT
>NC_092204.1:62190590-62194200 GCF_043381705.1 Parasteatoda tepidariorum | reverse complement strand
CCCTCCATCTATAACAATGGGCTCGCCCAGGTTTTCATGGTTTCTCGCCCAGGAACAATGTTTTCATGGGGCACATTAGGACCCATAATCCTCATACAACAATCCCTGACGTCTGTAAGCTACTTGAACATAGTTGCAGACCAGGTTCACCCATTCATGGCAACAGTTTTTCCAGCGGGGGATGCTGGTTACCAACAGGACTATGCACTATGTCATAAGGGTCGAATAGTCATGGATTGGGTCGAGGAACATTCCAGTGACTTTCAAGTTATGTCTTGGCCCCCAAATTCACCTGACCTTAATCCAATAGAGCATTTGTGGTCCTACTTGGAAAACCAAATTCGTGCTGCCACGCTACCCCAATGCAATGTGAGGGAATTGCAGGACCAGTTGGTCAGCGCTTGATACCAGATACCTCAGACTACCTATCAGGATCTTGTGGAATCAATGCCACGGCGGGTGCTAGCAGTTTTGAGGGCTAAAGGTGGTCCTATATGTTAATAGCAGGGTGGTCATTATGTAATGGCTCTTCGGTATATATATATATAATAAAAATTTAAAATTAGGAAGGAATTTCATTATATATGTTTTATTCAGTAAAATAGGAAAGGAAATCTTTCATCCTTTTATTTGGAACTTTTCCAATTAATATAGTTTAACGTTTTTTCATTAGTTATAATAAATTAACTTTAAAAAAAAAATAGAAATTCCATTAAAAATTACGGGCTTTAATATTTTTGCTGCTTTGATAATACGCTTTTTGATGTGTTTTAAATTCATTAAAAGAATTTCTAACGAAACATAACAACAAAACTTAATTTAAACCACGTATATTTTGTATTAAAACATCTAAAGAATAAACTGAAGGATAGTTTTCCCAAGTGTAATCATTTAATAAATACCCCAGCAACCGTATTCATTTTCCCGATGTGGTATTAATTTCAACGTATAAATTACGTTCGGAAAACCGAATTCCGCTGAAATCTCATGAAAATAAAAATAGACTATGTAAGGAAACTATAAATAATGAAGTCTTTATTCTACCTTAAACTAAGAAAGAAATCTGAGGGGTTGATGGAAAAAAGGAAGGAATTTCTGTGGCTGATTAATTATCTCAAACGACATTCATCACTTTTTCTCTTTGCACAGATTTTTACACTCGCCATGAATTTATTCCTTCTATTATAGGTTTACTCCACGGTCCAAGTACTTTAATTTTATCTACTTAAAAAGACTCGTATGTTTAGAAACAAATTGTTGACATTATTACTAGAGTTACATCTTGAAATTTTAAGGGCATTGTGCTCAAGATTTTTTATTTTTCTGACTTAATTTGTGTGGAAATTAAAATTGATTTTATGTAATATTTTATGCATTAAATGATTTTATGTATTAAAGAAATTTTTAAGTTAACGATCACTAGTTTTAAGCTAAAACAAAGGAATCAGATTAATTTTGCATTAACTTGTGTTCAAATTTTTAAAATATCTATCAATACATTTTTAAGCATTGTTACTATTGCATAATTACGTATTATTTTGGTGCTTTTTTAATTTTTGAAGTTGACTTTAATTTTCAAAGTATAAATTATTTTTATTCTTGTAACTTAAACATAGCTTGAGCTAATCTAGTATTCAGTTCTACCTATTGAATAATGACGTTTGTCATTGTAATCAGTTAAAATCCTATCATTAAATCAAAAGTTATTCAGCTGCGTTTTTTAGCATTTTGAACACTGCACACCATTCTGTTGAGAACTGTAAGGGAAGCATAGAAATTAAGAAATTTGCTCTTAAAAAAGTATGCAATAAAAGATTTGCAAGAAAAATGCTTGTGATAAATTTTTACTTATGGAAATAATAGTTGAAAAAAAATAATTCCATTAATAAAGAAATTAATCACGAGATTTATTGCCTTGTTTAATCACGAAATTTATTGCATTGTTTTTTTGTTTTTGTTTTGTTTTAAACGCTTATCTATATTTCGAAATTAGATATTTATTGCTCGATAATGATTTTGATTTTTACAATTTCTGTGCATCAAATATTTAGAAATTCTTCTATCGTGTTGAAATTCATAAATTATGCACTGAAAGTTATAACGTTTCGGATAACAGTCTTCTTGATATCGATATTTTCTTTCTTCGGTGTTTTATTATTATTTTTTTTAATATCGTAATACGTAAGAGCATTGTTGTATTGTGATTTTCTATGAATTTAAAATGGGATTAAATTGAGAAGAATGCGTTAAGGTTCGACAAATATCGTTTGGAAATTAAGGTTTACCTCGTGCTATACTGTATTCAGATGGTGTACAGAATTTTACAGAGGTCTTAATTTTTGTAAGGATAAAAAACATACAAACAGGTAGCCGTACTTTTGAAAAATTTGCCTGCAATACTGAAAATATTAACCAATGATAAGTGCTGTACCAACATAATGATAGCAAAAGATCTTAGTAATAGATCTGCCGCTATAAATAAAATTATTCATAAGGATTCGTGATTTAACAGTGCACCAAAAAGAGGAGCGTGTCAGAAAGAAACCTTAAATTACTTAAAGATTACCATTTTGTGACGTTTAAACTCGTCAAGAAAATAAAGCATCGGTTTTGAAGATGATCCAACGCCTAGAAAGGTGAAAAGGTCACGCTCCATGAAGAAATTAATAAATACAATTTTATTGAGAAGTACAGCACTGGCCAAACCCATTAAGCAAGAAATAAAGAAGAAAGTCACAACTAACTGGTAACAACGATATGCTTTCTGGAAATTCTTTAAAAGTTAGATGACTCATGCTGCTCCATGATAATGCATATTCATGTTAAGCTAAATTGATAGTTGAATGTCTTGAGTAAGAATTCCTGGAAGAAAATCTATTTTATTCACGCGAACGAGCTATAAGTGATTTTTGGCTATTTTTTGAAATTTATTATGAGATTCATAAGGCAATAAATGAATTTTGCATTGATTTCACAAAATATAGTTTTGAGCTATTTTACCTTTGGAATCAACGGACTTGTATTGATGTCGGTGGAGACTATTTTGAATGCTTCCAAAATATCGCCAAAATGACTTTAAAAATCCAGATGTATCACAAAAAAATCCAAGTGAGCCTCGTAAAAAATGAAAATAATCCGGTATTAATAAACTGCCTTATGATCACGTGGAACTTTACTTGCATGCATGTAAATTTCAATCAATATAAATAAAATAACAAAAAGGTACAACAAAAGCATTCGTAATAAGGCTTCTTCAATAATTTACCCTAGTGTAAACCAAACTGTATACTAAAATAAAAAATTTAAAAAAAATATCAAAGAGCTACATAACTTACAGTGTTATTATTTTTAAATAAATAACGTTTTTAGGTATGAAATATTAGACACTTACAAAATATTAGACTAATTTACTTCGTCAGAAAGTTTTTATCGAAGCTACCATTTTACTTGATATTCGTTTGCTAGCTAACATTTTACTAGATTTAAAATTTCTCAATAATGTGGGACAAATAGTTTTACTAACGTTTCTTGTTTAATTCAACAAAATTTTAGCATCTATCAAAATATAAAACAGATATATATATATATATATATATATATATATATATAT